>NC_069506.1:92072407-92187830 GCF_027579735.1 Bombina bombina
TCAGAAAAAAGACTAAAACCCCAGGTAATAAAAAATATTTCTTAATATGTTTATTTTCCCCAAATATGAAACTGACAGTCTGCACAAGGAAATACATGAACCTGACTCATGGCAAATATAAGTACAATACACATATTTAGAACTTTATATAAATGCATAAAGTGCCAAACCATAGCTGGGGTGTCTAAGTAATAAAAACATACTTACCGAAAGACACCCATCCACATATAGCAGATAGCCAAACCAGTACTGAAATGGTTATCAGTAGAGGTAATGGTATATGAGAGTATATAGTCGATCTGAAAAGGGAGGTAGGAGATGAATCTCTACGACCGATATCAGAGAACATATGAAATGGACCCCCGTTAGGGAAATCATTGCATTCAATAGGTCATACTCCCTTCACATCCCTCTGACATTCACTGTACTCTGAGAGGAATCGGGCATCAAAATGCTGAGAAGCGCATATCAACGTAGAAATCTTAGCACAAACTTACTTCACCACCTCCATAGGAGGCAAAGTTTGTAAAAATGAATTGTGTGTGTGGTGAGGGGTGTATTTATAGGCATTTTGAGGTTTGGGAAACTTTGCCCCTCCTGGTAGGATTGTATATCCCATACGTCACTAGCTCATGGACTCTTGCCAATTACATGAAAGAAATAGAAGCTTAAGGTAAAATTTCAGTAGCCATGGCTCAAAAAAATTGTAAAGCCCTTGATTTGATAGCTAGGTGTACACTGAACACAGCTGGGAACCATTGCCTAGCTTTAAACATTAATAGAAAGAGTACAGTAACAGGTCAGATTTCTAGGTTGTATCAGCTGTGGTTTTATCTCAGTGCAAAGTAAAAATGCTACTGATCACTTGGCAGCATTAAATAATCTAAGTGGGCTATTTGAGATTTTCACAGACCATAAATTTTGCACCAAAGAAAATTTTTAAAATGACCTAGGAATGAAATAATAAACTTTCATGATTCAGATAGGGCATGTAATTTTAATCAACTTTCCAATTTACTTTTATTTTGTTGAAAATGAAAAGTGGGTAGGCTCATATGCTAATTATTAAGATCTTTAAGAACTGAGATAAGGGGACAGTCTGCAGAGGCTTAGATATAAGGTAATCATAGAGGTAAAACGTGTATTATAACAGTGTTGGTTATGCAAAACTGGGGAATGGGTAATAAAGGGATTATCTTTTTAAACAATAACATTCTGGAGTAGACTGTCCCTTTCAGATGCTGCATGCAAAAATATCTGGAAAAACCTCAAGTGTACATGTGTAGTGGTTATAAGTAGAATGTGTGTGTTTTAAAAAACAAAACACAGAAAACCTTTCGATAAAAACATAATTTATGCTTACCTGATAAATTTATTTCTCTTGTAGTGTATCCAGTCCACGGATCATCCATTACTTATGGGATATTCTCCTTCCCAACAGGAAGTTGCAAGAGGATCACCCACAGCAGAGCTGCTATATAGCTCCTCCCCTCACTGCCATATCCAGTCATTCGACCGAAACAAGACGAGAAAGGAGAAACCATAGGGTGCATTGGTGACTGTAGTTTAATTAAAATTTAGACCTGCCTTAAAAGGACAGGGCGGGCCGTGGACTGGATACACTACAAGAGAAATAAATTTATCAGGTAAGCATAAATTATGTTTTCTCTTGTTAAGTGTATCCAGTCCACAGATCATCCATTACTTATGGGATACCAATACCAAAGCTAAAGTACATGGATGATGGGAGGGACAAGGCAGGATTAAAAGGAAGGAACCACTGCCTGAAGAACCTTTCTCCCAAAAACAGTCTCTGAAGAAGCAAAAGTATCAAATTTGTAAAATTTTGAAAAGGTGTGAAGCGAAGACCAAGTCGCAGCCTTGCAAATCTGTTCAACAGAGGCCTCGTTTTTAAAGGCCCAGGTGGAAGCCACAGCTCTAGTAGAATGAGCTGTAATCCTTTCAGGGGGCTGCTGTCCAGCAGTCTCATAGGCTAAGCGAATTATGCTCCGAAGCCAAAAGGAGTGAGAGGTTGCCGAAGCTTTTTGACCTCTCCTCTGTCCAGAGTAAAAGACAAACAGGGAAGATGTTTGACGAAAATCTTTAGTAGCTTGTAAGTAAAACTTCAAGGCACGGACTACGTCCAGATTATGTAAGAGACGTACCTTCTTTGAAGAAGGATTAGGACACAATGATGGAACAACAATCTCTTGATTGATATTCTTGTTAGAAACCACCTTAGGTAAAAACCCAGGTTTGGTACGCAGAACTACCTTCTCTGCATGAAAAATCAGATAAGGAGAATCACATTGTAAGGCAGATAGCTCAGAGACTCTTCGAGCCGAGGAAATAGCCATCAAAAACAGAACTTTCCAAGATAAAAGTTTAATATCAATGGAATGAAGGGGTTCAAACGGAACTCCTCGAAGAACTTTAAGAACCAAGTTTAAGCTCCACGGGGGAGCAACAGTTTTAAACACAGGCTTAATTCTAACCAAAGCCTGACAAAAAGCCTGGACGTCTGGAAACTCTGCCAGACACTTGTGCAAAAGAATAGACAGAGTAGAAATCTGTCCTTTTAAAGAACTAGCTAATAATCCTTTGTCCAAACCCTCTTGGAGAAAGGACAATATCCTAGGAATCCTAACCTTACTCCATGAGTAATTCTTGCATTCACACCAATAAAGATATTTACGCCATATCTTATGGTAGATTTTCCTGGTGACAGGCTTTCGTGCCTGTATTAAGGTATCAATGACTGACTCGGAGAAGCCACGCCTTGATAGAATCAAGCGTTCAATCTCCATGCAGTCAGTCTCAGAGAAATTAGATTTGGATGATTGAAAGGACCTTGTATTAGAAGGTCCTGCCTCAGAGGCAGAGTCCATGGTGGAAAGGATGACATGTCCACTAGGTCTGCATACCAGGTCCTGCGTGGCCATGCAGGCGCTATCAGAATCACCGATGCTCTCTCCTGCTTGATTTTGGCAATCAGTCGAGGGAGCAGAGGAAACGGTGGAAACACATAAGCCAGGTGAAAGAACCAAGGAGCTGCTAGAGCATCTATCAGCGTCGCTCCGGGGTCCCTGGACCTGGATCCGTAAAAAGGAAGCTTGGCGTTCTGGCGAGACGCCATGAGATCCAGTTCTGGTTTGCCCCAACGATGGATCAGTTGAGCAAACACCTCCGGATGGAGTTCCCACTCCCCCGGATGAAAAGTCTGACGACTTAGAAAATTCGCCTCCCAGTTCTCTACGACTGGGATGTGGATCGCTGACAGATGGCAAGAGTGAGACTCTGCCCAGCGAATTATCTTTGAGACTTCTAACATCGCTAGGGAACTCCTGGTTCCCCCTTGATGGTTGATGTAAGCCACAGTCGTGATGTTGTCCGACTGAAATCTGATGAACCTCAGTGTTGCTAACTGAGGCCAAGCCAGAAGAGCATTGAATATCGCTCTTAACTCCAGAATATTTATTGGAAGGAGTTTCTCCTCCTGAGTCCACGATCCCTGTGCCTTCAGGGAGTTCCAGACTGCGCCCCAACCTAGAAGGCTGGCATCTGTTACAATCGTCCAATCTGCCCTGCGAAAGGTCATACCCTTGGACAGATGGACCCGAGATAGCCACCAGAGAAGAGAATCTCTGGTCTCTTGATCCAGATTTAGTAGAGGGGACAAATCTGAGTAATCCCCATTCCACTGACTTAGCATGCATAATTGCAGCGGTCTGAGATGCAGGCACGCAAATGGCACTATGTCCATTGCCGCTACCATTAAGCCGATTACTTCCATGCACTGAGCCACTGACTGACGTGGAATGGAATGAAGGACACGGCAAGCATTTAGAAGTTTTGATAACCTGGACTCCGTCAGGTAAATTTTCATCTCTACAGAATCTATAAGAGTCCCTAGGAAGGTGACTCTTGTGAGTGGGGATAGAGAACTCTTTTCCACGTTCACTTTCCACCCATGCGACCTCAGAAATGCCAGAACTATCTCTGTATGAGACTTGGCAACTTGAAAGCTTGACGCCTGTATCAGGATGTCGTCTAGATACGGAGCCACCACTATGCCTCGCGGTCTTAGAACCGCCAGAAGTGAATCCAGAACCTTTGTAAAGATTCTCGGGGCTGTAGCCAACCCGAAGGGAAGAGCTACAAATTGGTAATGCCTGTCTAGAAAGGCAAACCTTAGAAACCGATGATGATCTTTGTGAATCGGTATGTGAAGGTAGGCATCCTTTAAGTCCACTGTGGTCATTTACTGACCCTCTTGGATCATGGGTAGGATGGTCCGAATAGTTTCCAATTTGATAGATGGAACTCTGAGGAATTTGTTTAAGATCTTTAGATCCAAGATTGGTCTGAAGGTTCCCTCTTTCTTGGGAACCACAAACAGATTTGAATAAAACCCCTGTCCCTGTTCCGTCCGCGGAACTGGATGGATCACTCCCATTACTAGGAGGTCTTGCACACAGCTTAGGAATGCCTCTTTCTTTATCTGGTTTGCTGATAACCTTGAAAGATGAAATCTCCCTTGTGGAGGAGAAGCTTTGAAGTCCAGAAGATATCCCTGAGATATGATCTCCAACGCCCAGGGATCCTGAACATCTCTTGCCCACGCCTGGGCGAAGAGAGAAAGTCTGCCCCCCACTAGATCAGTTTCCGGATAGGGGGCCGTTCCTTCATGCTGTCTTGGGGGCAGCAGCAGGTTTTCTGGCCTGCTTGCCCTTGTTCCAGGACTGGTTAGGTTTCCAGGCCTGTCTGGAATGAGCAACAGTTCCCTCTTGTTTTGAAGCGGAGGAGGTTGATGCTGCTCCTGCCTTGAAATTTCGAAAGGCACGAAAATTAGACTGTTTCGCCTTTGATTTGGCCCTGCCCTGAGGAAGGGTATGACCCTTGTCTCCAGTAATGTCAGCAATAATTTCCTTCAAGCCAGGCCCGAATAAGGTCTGCCCCTTGAAAGGAATGTTGAGTAACTTAGACTTTGAAGTCACGTCAGCTGACCAGGATTTAAGCCATAGCGCCCTACGCGCCTGGATGGCGAATCCGGAATTCTTAGCAGTTAGTTTAGTCAAATGAACAAATGGCATCAGAAACAAATGAGTTAGCTAGCTTAAGCGTTCTAAGCTCGTCAATAATTTCCTCCAATGGAGCTGTATGGATGGCCTCTTCCAGGGCCTCAAACCAGAATGCCGCCGCAGCAGTGACAGGCGCAATGCATGCAAGAGGCTGCAAAATAAAACCTTGTTGAATAAACATTTTCTTAAGGTAACCCTCTAATTTTTTATCCATTGGATCTGAAAAAGCACAACTGTCCTCAACCGGGATAGTGGTACGATTTGCTAAAGTAGAAACTGCTCCCTCCACCTTAGGGACCGTCTGCCATGTAGTGGCGTCTATTGGAAACATTTTTCTAAATATAGGAGGTGGGGAAAAGGGCACACCGGGTCTATCCCACTCCTTGCTAATAATTTCTGTAAGCCTTTAAGGTATAGGAAAAACGTCAGTACACAACGGCACCGCATAGTATCTATCCAGCCTACATAATTTTTCTGGAATTGCAACTGTGTTACAGTCATTCAGAACAGCTAATACCTCCCCAAGCAATACACGGAGGTTCTCAAGGTTAAATTTAAAATTAGAAATCTCTGAATCAGGTTTTCCCGAGTCAGAGATGTCACCCACAGAATGAAGCTCTCCGTCCTCATGTTCTGCATACTGTGACGTATGGCTCTTACAGCATTTGCGCGCTCTGTATCTCTCCTAACCCCAGAGCTATTGCGCTTGCCTCTTAATTCAGGCAATCTAGATAATACCTCTGACAGGGTATTATTCATGATTGCAGCCATGTCCTGCAAGGTAATCGCTATGGGCGTCCCTGATGTAATTGGCGCCATATTAGCGTGCGTCCCCTGAGCGGGAGGCGAAGGGTCTGACACGTGGGGAGAGTTAGTCGGCATAACTTCCCCCTCGACAGAACCCTCTGGTAATAATTCTTTTATAGATAAAGACTGATCTTTACTGTTTAAGGTGAAATCAATACATTTAGTACACATTGTCCTATGGGGCTCCACCATGGCTTTCAAACATAATGAACAAGTAGGTTCCTCTGTATCAGACATGTTTAAACAGACTAGCAATGAGACTAGCAAGCTTGTAAAACACTTAAAACAAGTTTACAAGCAATATAAAAAACGTTACTGCGCCTTTAAGAAACACAAATTTTGTCCAAATTTGAAATAACAGTGAAAAAAGGCAGTTACACAAACGAAATTTTTACAGTGTATGTAACAAGTTAGCAGAGCATTGCACCCACTTGCAAATGGATGATTAACCCCTTAATACCAAAAACGGAATAACAAATGACAAAAACGTTTTTTAAACAGTCACAACAACTGCCAAAGCTCTACTGTGGCTTTTTACCTCCCTCAACACGACTTTTGAAGCCTTTTGAGCCCTTCAGAGAAGTCCTGGAACATGCAGGAAGAAGCTGGATGTCTGTGTCTGTAATTTTTTCTGTGCAAAAAAGCGCTAAAAACATAATTTATGCTTACCTGAAAAATTTGTTTCTCTTGTAGTGTAGTCAGTCCACGGGTCATCCATTACTTATGGAATATATCTCTTCCTAACAGGAAGCTGCAAGAGGATCACCCAGCAGAGCTTGCTACATAGCTCCTCCCCTCACATGTCATATTCAGTCATTCGACCAAAGCAGACGAGAAAGGAGAAACCATAGGGTGCAGTGGTGACTGGAGTTTAATTAAAATTTAGGTCTGCCTTAAAGACAGGGCGGGCCGTGGACTGACTACACTACAAGAGAAACAAATTTATCAGGTAAGCATAAATTATGTTTTCTCTTGTTAAGTGTAGTCAGTCCACGGGTCATCCATTACTTATGGAATACCAATACCAAAGCTAAAGTACACGGATGAAGGGAGGGACAAGGCAGGAACATTAAACAGAAGGAACCACTGCCTGAAGTACCTTTCTCCCAAAAATAGCCTCCGAAGAAGCAAAAGTGTCAAATTTGTAAAATTTTGAAAAGGTGTGAAGCGAAGACCAAGTCGCAGCCTTGCAAATCTGTTCAACAGAGGCCTCATTTTTAAAGGCCCAGGTGGAAGCCACAGCTCTAGTAGAATGAGCTGTAATCCTTTCAGGAGGCTGCTGTCCAGCAGTCTCATAGGCTAAACGTATTATGCTACGAAGCCAAAAAGAGAGAGAGGTAGCCGAAGCCTTTTGACCTCTTCTCTGTCCAGAGTAAACGACAAACAGGGAAGAAGTTTGACGAAAATCTTTAGTTGCCTGCAAATAGAACTTCAGGGCACGAACTACGTCCAAATTATGCAAAAGTCGTTCCTTCTTTGAAGAAGGGTTAGGACACAGTGATGGAACAACAATCTCTTGATTGATATTCCTGTTAGTAACTACCTTAGGTAAGAACCCAGGTTTAGTACGCAGAACTACCTTGTCTGAATGAAAAATCAGATAAGGAGAATCACAATGTAAGGCAGATAACTCAGAGACTCTTCGAGCCGAGAAAATAGCCATCAAAAACAAAACCTTCCAGGATAACAGCTTGATATCAATGGAATGAAGGGGTTCAAATGGAACGCCTTGAAGAACATTAAGAACTAAGTTTAAGCTCCACGGCGGAGCAACAGTCTTAAACACAGGCTTAATCCTAGTTAAAGCCTGACAAAAAACCTGAACGTCTGGAACTTCAGCCAGACGTTTGTGTAGAAGAATAGACAGAGCAGAAATCTGTCCCTTTAACGAACTAGCAGATAAGCCCTTTTCTAAACCCTCTTGTAGAAAGGACAATATCCTAGGAATCCTAACCTTACTCCATGAGTAACTCTTGGATTCGCACCAATATAAATATTTACGCCATATCTTATGGTAAATTTTTCTGGTAACAGGCTTCCTAGCCTGTATTAAGGTATCAATAACCGACTCAGAGAAGCCACGCTTTCATAGAATCAAGCGTTCAATCTCCATGCAGTCAGCCTCAGAGAAATTAGATTTGGATGTTTGAAAGGACCCTGAATTAGAAGGTCCTGTCTCAGAGGTAGAGACCACGGTGGACAGGACGACATGTCCACTAGGTCTGCATACCAGGTCCTGCGTGGCCACGCAGGCGCTATCAGAATCACGGAAGCTCTCTCCTGTTTGATCTTGGCAATCAAACGAGGAAGCATCAGGAATGGTGGAAACACATAAGCCATGTTGAAGAACCAAGGGGCTGTCAGAGCATCTATCAGCACCGCTCCCGGGTCCCTGGACCTGGATCCGTAACAAGGAAGCTTGGCGTTCTGGCGAGACGCCATGAGATCCACATCTGGTTTGCCCCAACGAAGAATCAGTTGAGCAAAGACCTCCGGATGAAGTTCCCACTCCCCCGGATAAAAAGTCTGGCGACTTAGAAAATCCGCCTCCCAGTTCTCTACGCCTGGGATGTAAATCGCTGACAGGTGGCAAGAGTGAGACTCTGCCCAGCGAATTATCTTTGAGACTTCCAACATCGCTAGGGAACTTCTGGTTCCCCCTTGATGGTTGATGTAAGCCACAGTCGTGATGTTGTCCGACTGAAATCTGATGAACCTCAGAGTTGCTGAGGCCAAGCTAGGAGAGCATTGAATATTGCTCTTAATTCCAGAATATTTATTGAGAGGAGTTTCTCCTCCTGAGTCCATAATCCCTGAGCTTTCAGGGAGTTCCAGACTGCGCCCCAGCCTAGAAGGCTGTTACAATCGTCCAATCTGGCCTGCGAAAGGTCATCCCCTTGGACAGATGTGGCCGAGAGAGCCACCATAGAAGAGAATCTCTGGTCTCTTGATCCAGACTTAGTAGGGGGGACAAATCTGAGTAATCCCCGTTCCACTGACTTAGCATGCACAATTGCAGCGGTCTGAGATGCAGGCGCGCAAATGGTACTATGTCCATTGCCGCTACCATTTAGCCGATTACTTCCATGAACTGAGCTACTGACGGGTGTGGAATGGAATGAAGGACACGGCAAGCATTTAGTAGTTTCGATATCCTGGCCTCTGTCAGGTAAATTTTCATCTCTACAGAATCTATAAGAGTCCCTAGAAAGGGAACTCTTGTAAGTGGTAATAGAGAACTCTTTTCCACGTTCACCTTCCACCCATGCGACCTCAGAAATGCCAGAACCATCTCTGTATGAGACTTGGCAGTTTGAAAACTTGACGCTTGTATCAGAATGTCGTCTAGGTACGAAGTCACCGCTATGCCTCGCGGTCTTAGTACCGCCAGAAGTGAGCCCAGAACTTTTGTAAAGATTCTTGGAGCCGTAGCTAATCCGAAGGGAAGAGCTACAAACTGGTAATGCCTGTCTAGGAAAGCAAATCTTAGGTACCGATAATGATCCTTGTGAATCGGTATGTGAAGGTAGGCATCCTTTAAATCCACTGTGGTCATGTACTGACCCTCTTGGATCATGGGAAGGATGGTTCGAATAGTTTCCATTTTGAATGATGGAACTCTTAGAAATTTGTTTAGGATTTTTAAGTCCAAGATTGGTCTGAAGGTTCCCTCTTTCTTGGGAACCACAAATAGATTTGAATAGAATCCCTGCCCGTGTTCCGTCCGCGGAACTGGGTGGATCACCCCCATTAGTAAAAGGTCTTGTACACAGCGTAGAAACGCCTCTTTCTTTATTTGGTTTGCTGATAACCTTGAAAGATGAAATCTCCCTCGTGGAGGAGAAGTTTTGAAGTCCAGGAGATATCCCTGAGATATGATCTCCAACGCCCAGGGATCCTGGACATCTCTTGCCCAAGCCTGGGCGAAGAGAGAAAGTCTGCCCCCCACTAGATCCGTTTCCGGATAGGGGGCCCTCTCTTCATGCTGTCTTGGGGGCAGCAGCAGGTTTCTTGGCCTGCTTGCCCTTGTTCCAGGACTGGTTAACTTTCCAGCCCTGCCTGTAACGAGCAACAGCTCCTTCCTGTTTTGGAGCGGAGGAAGTTGATGCTGCTCCAGCCTTGAAGTTACGAAAGGCACGAAAATTAGACTGTTTGGCCTTTGATTTGGCCCTGTCCTGAGGTAGAGCATGGCCCTTACCTCCCGTAATGTCAGCTATAATTTCTTTCAAGCCGGGCCCGAATAAGGTCTGCCCTTTGAAAGGAATATTAAGCAATTTAGATTTAGAAGTCACGTCAGCTGACCAGGATTTAAGCCATAACGCTCTGCGCGCTTGGATGGCGAATCCGGAGTTCTTAGCCGTAAGTTTGGTTAAATGTACAACGGCATCAGAAACAAATGCGTTAGCTAGCTTAAGTGCTTTAAGCTTGTTCATAATTTCATCCAATGGAGCTGTGCGAATGGCCTCTTCCAGAGACTCAAACCAGAATGCCACCGCAGCAGTGACAGGCGCAATGCATGCAAGGGGCTGTAAGATAAAACCTTGTTGAACAAACATTTTCTTAAGGTAACCCTCTAATTTCTTATCCATTGGATCTGAAAAGGCACAACTATCCTCCACCGGGATAGTGGTACGCTTAGCTAAAGTAGAAACTGCTCCCTCCACCTTAGGGACCGTCTGCCATAAGTCTCGTGTGGTGGCGTCTATAGTAAACATTTTCCTAAATATGGGAGGAGGGGAAAAGGGCACACCAGGTCTATCCCACTCCTTGCTAATAATCTCTGTAAGCCTTTTAGGTATAGGAAACACGTCAGTACACACCGGTACCGCATAGTATCTATCCAACCTACATAATTTTTCTGGAATTGCAACCGTGTTACAATCATTCAGAGCCGCTAATACCTCCCCTAGCAATATGCGGAGGTTCTCAAGCTTAAATTTAAAATTAGAAATCTCTGAATCCAGTCTCCCTGGATCAGATCCGTCACCCACAGAATGAAGCTCTCCGTCTTCACGTTCTGCAAACTGTGACGCAGTATCTGACATGGCTCTCACCTCATCCGCGCGCTCTATCCTTAACCCAGAGCTATCGCGCTTGCCTCTTAATTCTGGCAATTTAGATAATACTTCTGTCATAACAGTAGCCATGTCTTGCAAAGTGATTTGTAAGGGTCTCCCTGATGTACTTGGCGCCACAAAATCACGCACCTCCTGAGCGGGAGGCGAAGGTACTGACACGTGAGGAGAGTTAGTCGGCATAACTTCCCCCTCGTTGTCTGGTGATAATTTCTTTACATGTAAAGATTGACTTTTATTTAAAGTAGCATCAATGCAATTAGTACATAAATTTTTATTGGGCTCCACATTGGCCTTTAAACATAGTGAACAAAGAGATTCATCTGTGTCAGACATGTTTAAACAGACTAGCAATGAGACTAGCAAGCTTGGAAATACTTTTCTAAATAAATTTACAAGCAATATAAAAAACGCTACTGTACCTTTAAGAAGCACAAAAAGCTGTCACAGTTGAAATAACAATGAACGAAAATAGTTATAGCAACCAATTTTTCACAGTAAATGTATTAAGTTAGCAAAGGATTGCACCCACCAGCAAATGGATGATTAACCCCTTAATACCCAAAAACGGATTAACAATTTAATAATTAACGTTTTTCTCACAGTCAAAACACACTGTCACAGGTCTCTGTGACTGATTACCTCCCTCAAAATGAATTTTGAAGACCCCTGAGCTCTCTAGAGACGATCTGGATCATGGAGGATGAAGTAGACAGATTGTGACTGAATTTTTACTGTGCAAAAAAGCGCTAAAATAGGCCCCTCCCACTCATATTACAACAGTGGGGAAGCTCAGAAAACTGTTTCTATGCAGAAAACAAAGATGGCCATGTGGTAAAAATCATGCCCCAATAAGTTTTATCACCAAGTACCTCACAAAAAACGATTAACATGCCAGTAAACGTTTTAAACATACATTTGAAAAGTTATGAAGTGTTATTAATAAGCCTGCTACCAGTCTCTTTTACTGCAGTTAAGGCTCATAAATTATTTCAGTATTAACAGTATTTTCAGAGTCAATTCCATTCCTTAGAAAAATACATTCAGTGTACACACACTCATCAGCCTAATACCAGTCGCTATCACTGCATTTAAGGCTGAACTTACATTGGTATCAGCAGAATTTTCTCAGTCAATTCCATTCCTCAGAAAAATAATTACTGCACATACCTCATTTGCAGGGGGGCCCTGCATGCTATTCCCCTTCTCTGAAGTTACCTCACTCCTCAGATGAGAACAGCCAGTGGATCTTAGTTACGTCTGCTAAGATCATAGAAAACGCAGGCAGATTCTTCTTCTAATGCTGCCTGAGAATAAACAGCACACTCCGGTGCCATTTAAAATAACAAACTTTTGATTGTAGAAATAAACTAAGTTAAAAAACACCACAGACCTCTCACAGCGACCTATCTAGTTAGGCTGCAAGAGAATGACTGAATATGACATGTGAGGGGAGGAGCTATGTAGCAAGCTCTGCTGGGTGATCCTCTTGCAGCTTCCTGTTAGGAAGAGATATATTCCATAAGTAATGGATGACCCGTGGACTGACTACACTTAACAAGAGAAATAGGCCCTTCCCACTCATATTACAACAGTGGAAAGCCTCCAGGAACTGTTTCTAGGCAAAATTCAAGCCAGCCATGTGGAAAAAACTAGGCCCCAATAAGTTTTATCACCAAACATATATCAAAAACGATTAAACATGCCAGCAAACGTTTTAAAATACACTTTTATAAGAGTATGTATCTCTATTAATAAGCCTGATACCAGTCGCTATCACTGCATTTAAGGCTTTACTTACATTATTTCGGTATCAGCAGCATTTTCTAGCAAATTCCATCCCTAGAAAAATATTTTAACTGCACATACCTTATTGCAGGAAGACCTGCACGCTATTTCCCCTCTGAAGTTACCTCACTCCTCAGAATATGTGAGAACAGCAAAGGATCTTAGTTACTTCTGCTAAGATCATAGAAAGCGCAGGCAGATTCTTCTTCCAAATACTGCCTGAGATAAACAGTAAACTCCGGTACCATTTAAAAATAAACTTTTGATTGAAGAAATAAACTCAGTATAAAACACCACAGTCCTCTTACGACCTCCATCTTAGTTGAGAGTTGCAAGAGAATGACTGGATATGGCAGTGAGGGGAGGAGCTATATAGCAGCTCTGCTGTGGGTGATCCTCTTGCAAATTCCTGTTGGGAAGGAGAATATCCCATAAGTAATGGATGATCCGTGGACTGGATACACTTAACAAGAGAAACAGAACTATAACAGCACAAAAACAACAAATATTTAGCACATTAACACACAAATAACCGATTTGTTTTCTCCTTAAAGGGACATTGTATTAAAAAATTTCTAATCATCCAAAGCAATTACTTCTATTATCAAATTTGCTTCATTCTCTGTTTCATTTGCTGAAGGAGCAGCAATGCACTACGGGGAGCTAGCTGAACACACATAGTGAGCCAATGACAAGAGGCATATACTGTATGTGCAGCCACCAATCAGCAGGCAGCTCTCAGTAGGGCATTGCTACTCTTGAGCCTATCTAGGTACGCTTTTGAGCAAAGGATACAAAGCGAACAAAGTAAATTAGATAATAGAAGTAAATTGAAAAGTTGTTTAAAAGACCATTAAATACAGTAGAATTGTATAATCAAGAAGCGCATGAAAAAAGGCAATACAGTTGCACTTACTCTGAATTTTAAATTAGCAGTATATTTTTTTCCTGACAAATTTCAAAATTTACTTCAGTTTGCCTCCCCTTTGTATCATGTGACAGCCATCAGCCAATCACAGATGCATATGTATACACTGAGCTTTTGCACATGCTCAGTAGGACCCAGTTACAAACCGATTGGATCTTTGCCCCCTCCACAAGTCGGTCATCAATTTGCAAAAAATAAATAAATAAAAAAGAAGCAAAACAAAAAAACCACAGTAACACCAAGACCAAGAAAAGTCATATTTGTATTAAACAGTGAACATCATATTCAATATAGATTCTGGCAGAATTCTGATCTCAAAAAGGCCAACAGCAACAAATAGAAAGATATTTCAAGGCCATGCAACAAATGTACTTCTAAGATGGACGAATAATTACTAACAAACATTCAAGTATACTGACGGCATTATACAGAAACGTGTTGTGGAATTAGAGAAGCCGTCCATTTTCTTTCATACATTTAAAAGGATGTTTTAAAAAATCAGAAATCTCTTTTTTTTCCATTAAAAAAAGCTTTGAAACCTTACTATTTATCATACAGCAATGACAGTAAAAATCTTTACACTCTTTCTATATGAAAAAAATATTTTCAAATTGTACAGATTTACAGGACCTGCATAGAACGGAGTGCATGGTTGATAAATGTAGTGGGGAACTAAGTACTTTCAAAGTACTGAAAATTAAAGGGACAGTAAACTCAAAATTAAACATTCATGATTCAGATAGAGCATGCAATTTTAAACAACTTTCCAATTAATGTCTTATCAAATTTGATTCTTTCTCTTGATATCTTTTATTGAAGAGTAAAAATAGGTAGGCTCAGGAGTGTGCATGGGGCCGATTTATCAAGCTCCATACGGAGCTTGATGCCCGTTTCTGCGCGAGCCTTCAGGCTCGCCGGAAACAGAAGTTATGAAGCAACCGTCTAAAGAGGCCACAGACAGAAATCAACCCGATCGAATACGATTGGGTTTATTAACACCCCCTGCATGCTCTATCTGAATCGTGAAAGTTTAATTTTGACTTTACTGTCCCTTCAATTGCAAAACAGATTTAGGAATTTTATTCTCAAACTCGAGAATAAATATATTAGGAAAGTCATGCGCTATTGCTACTGATTTTTAACAAGAACAACCATTCACTTCAATATCATCCTTAAAAATAAAATAAGTCTTTTGTCTACAATTTTGGGTTTTTCTCTCCCCAAGTGCAACCATCTTTTTTCATTCTGTGTGCTGAGATTTTGGCATCAGGAACAAAAATTGGTATAGGAATAAATTGTGTAGGACAGAGATCTGCAGTTGTCCAAATGTCCCAGGAGAATGGACTAACTTTTGTTACTAAAGGGATAGTTTATATTTCTGCTGGAAATCTTGCAATGCTATCCCTTGTGCCCTATGTTTGCTGATGGAGAAGACGCACACCAGTGTTAAATGTTGCTATTTTTTTAATATTTGTAGAGCAACCATGAATTTCAGACATAAAACAGCCATGGGTGTCAATCCAGCAGCAGAAGGGTTATCAGTCTCAGCATGTTTACTCATCGTCTGAGAATTCAAGATCCTGCACAATATCTTCTTCCCCCTTGGCAAGCTCCTTCAGGTCGGTCGGTGTGAAGCTCTGCGCCCCCTTCTGCTTTTTGTGGGCTCCAACTTTTCCTCCCTCCTCCTCGTCTTCATCTTGCGATTCCCCTGTGGGCGGAAGAGCAAATATAAATTCTGCTTTATCAGGAAGGAACAAGCCGGCCGAGGGTGGCTCATCACTAATTAATCTTGGTGCTCATTAATTTATCGCTGCTTGCTGCAGCATCCAGATAGTGAGGGCACTTGCCCAAGCCAATCTCTGCAACTGGCTTACAGTTCTGCATAAGAGCTGTCTCTTTTTTTAAGGTTTTGGCCAGCGTCCGTATTTAACAAATGGGGAATGGTTATAGGCACCAGAAGCAGAGAGATAGTGGAGGTGTTAAAGAGAGTAAAAATGGAATCTACATCGGGTGCTCTAATCCGGCCACCTCTTTTGTATGTAAAACCTGTTTTACGCTATAAATAGTAAACATTCATATAAAGGTCCTGTGTAATCCATTTCTTTTTCTCTCAGATAATCTGTTCTGTAATCGGCTTCATACCAATTTGTTGCACAATGTGTTCCTAATTTAAAAATAATCTTACATTTTATAACAAACAGGATCATTACTATGCAGAGAGCTTTATGTAAATTTGGACACAAATAAATAAGATCACACTAGTTTTGCACTAACAGACAAGCTTCTCTTTTGGTAAATGACTCATCACTGGTTACAATACAGCTGTGAGTGACATGGCATGGTACTGTCACTTTAATGTAGGATAAAGTGCTATATAACTAATCTCACTATATGGAAATATAGATAATGTACCAAAATGGCAGTGTCAGGTGATGAACCAAACAACAGAGCAAGGAGGGCAGAATTATTTGGTTTTATCTTGGCCTGTAGCACTGGGAAACAGATTTCCTTCTAAAGACATCACGTACAGCCCATGAATACTCAAATGGATGAGCAGCACCTTTAAATGGACAGGAAACCCCACATTTTCTTTTATGATTTGGATAGAACATAAAATTTAAAAAAACGTTCCAGTGTACTTGTATTATCAAATTTACTTCATTCTCTTGATATCCTTTGCTGAAGGAACAGCATTGCACTACTGGCAGCTAGCTGAACAGATCTAGTTAGCCAATCACAAGAGACAAATGTGTGCAGGCACCAATTAGCAGCAGCTCGCACTAGTGTAGGATATGTGGGTATTCTTTTTCAACAAGGGATACCAAGAGAACAAAGCACATTTGAAAATAGAAGTGAATTTGAAAGAGTCTTAAAATAACATGTTCTATCTGAATCATGCAAGTTTAAAGGGATATAATACTCATATGCTAAATAACTTGAAACTGATGCAGTATAACTGTAAAAAGCTGACAGGAAAATATCACCTGAGCATCTCTATGTAAAAAAGGAAGATATTTTACCTCACAATCTCCTCAGCTCAGCAGAGTAAGTTCTGTGTAAAAAGTTATACTCAGCTGCAGCCCAGCTGCAGGTAAAAAAAAATAAATGAAGAAATGAACAGCAGCCAATCAGCATCAGCAGTGCTGAGGTCATGAACTCTTTTACTGTGATCTCATGAGATTTGACTTAACTCTCATGAGATTTCATAGTAAACTTCCTTAAACTGAATAGGGAAATAAGATGATTGTACATGAGGCTCACTCCCTTAGCTGTCCCGGGACAGACATACTGATTTTCTACTTAGAAGTCCTTTACAATGGGATGTGGCTACTGAGAAACTTTTGAGGTAAAAACAGAATTTATGTTTACCTGATAAATTACTTTCTCCAACGGTGTGTCCGGTCCACGGCGTCATCCTTACTTGTGGGATATTCTCTTCCCCAACAGGAAATGGCAAAGAGCCCAGCAAAGCTGGTCACATGATCCCTCCTAGGCTCCGCCTACCCCAGTCATTCGACCGACGTTAAGGAGGAATATTTGCATAGGAGAAACCATATGATACCGTGGTGACTGTAGTTAAAGAAAATAAATTATCAGACCTGATTAAAAAACCAGGGCGGGCCGTGGACCGGACACACCGTTGGAGAAAGTAATTTATCAGGTAAACATAAATTCTGTTTTCTCCAACATAGGTGTGTCCGGTCCACGGCGTCATCCTTACTTGTGGGAACCAATACCAAAGCTTTAGGACACGGATGAAGGGAGGGAGCAAATCAGGTCACCTAAATGGAAGGCACCACGGCTTGCAAAACCTTTCTCCCAAAAATAGCCTCAGAAGAAGCAAAAGTATCAAACTTGTAAAATTTGGTAAAAGTGTGCAGTGAAGACCAAGTCGCTGCCCTACATATCTGATCAACAGAAGCCTCGTTCTTGAAGGCCCATGTGGAAGCCACAGCCCTAGTGGAATGAGCTGTGATTCTTTCAGGAGGCTGCCGTCCGGCAGTCTCGTAAGCCAATCTGATGATGCTTTTAATCCAAAAAGAGAGAGAGGTAGAAGTTGCTTTTTGACCTCTCCTTTTACCAGAATAAACAACAAACAAGGAAGATGTTTGTCTAAAATCCTTTGTAGCATCTAAATAGAATTTTAGAGCGCGAACAACATCCAAATTGTGCAACAAACGTTCCTTCTTCGAAACTGGTTTCGGACACAAAGAAGGCACGACTATCTCCTGGTTAATGTTTTTGTTAGAAACAACTTTTGGAAGAAAACCAGGTTTAGTACGTAAAACCACCTTATCTGCATGGAACACCAGATAAGGAGGAGAACACTGCAGAGCAGATAATTCTGAAACTCTTCTAGCAGAAGAAATTGCAACCAAAAACAAAACTTTCCAAGATAATAACTTAATATCAACGGAATGTAAGGGTTCAAACGGAACCCCCTGAAGAACTGAAAGAACTAAGTTGAGACTCCAAGGAGGAGTCAAAGGTTTGTAAACAGGCTTGATTCTAACCAGAGCCTGAACAAAGGCTTGAACATCTGGCACAGCTGCCAGTTTTTTGTGAAGTAACACAGACAAGGCAGAAATCTGTCCCTTCAAGGAACTTGCAGATAATCCTTTCTCCAATCCTTCTTGAAGAAAGGATAGAATCTTAGGAATCTTTACCTTGTCCCAAGGGAATCCTTTAGATTCACACCAACAGATATATTTTTTCCATATTTTGTGGTAAATTTTTCTAGTTACAGGCTTTCTGGCCTGAACAAGAGTATCAATAACAGAATCTGAGAACCCTCGTTTTGATAAGATCAAGCGTTCAATCTCCAAGCAGTCAGCTGGAGTGAGACCAGATTCGGATGTTCGAACGGACCTTGAACAAGAAGGTCTCGTCTCAAAGGTAGCTTCCATGGTGGAGCCGATGACATATTCACCAGATCTGCATACCAAGTCCTGCGTGGCCACGCCGGAGCTATCAAGATCACCGACGCCCTCTCCTGATTGATCCTGGCTACCAGCCTGGGGATGAGAGGAAACGGCGGGAATACATAAGCTAGTTTGAAGGTCCAAGGTGCTACTAGTGCATCTACTAGAGTCGCCTTGGGATCCCTGGATCTGGACCCGTAGCAAGGAACCTTGAAGTTCTGCCGAGAGGCCATCAGATCCATGTCTGGAATGCCCCACCGTTGAGTAATTTGGGCAAAGATTTCCGGATGGAGTTCCCACTCCCCCGGATGTAATGTCTGACGACTCAGAAAATCCGCTTCCCAATTTTCCACTCCTGGGATGTGGATTGCAGACAGGTGGCAGGAGTGAGTCTCCGCCCATTGAATGATTTTGGTCACTTCTTCCATCGCCAGGGAACTCCTTGTTCCCCCCTGATGGTTGATGTACGCAACAGTCGTCATGTTGTCTGATTGAAACCGTATGAACTTGGCCTTTGCTAGCTGAGGCCAAGCCTTGAGAGCATTGAATATCGCTCTCAGTTCCAGAATATTTATCGGTAGAAGAGATTCTTCCCGAGACCAAAGACCCTGAGCTTTCAGGGATCCCCAGCCCGCGCCCCAGCCCATCAGACTGGCGTCGGTCGTGACAATGACCCACTCTGGTCTGCGGAAGGTCATCCCTCGTGACAGGTTGTCCAGGGACAGCCACCAACGGAGTGAGTCTCTGGTCCTCTGATGTACTTGTATCTTCGGAGACAAGTCTGTATAGTCCCCATTCCACTGACTGAGCATGCACAGTTGTAATGGTCTTAGATGAATGCGCGCAAAAGGAACTATGTCCATTGCCGCTACCATCAAACCTATTACTTCCATGCACTGCGCTATGGAAGGAAGAGGAACGGAATGAAGTGTTTGACAAGAGTTTAGAAGTTTTGTTTTTCTGGCCTCTGTCAGAAAAATCCTCATTTCTAAGGAGTCTATTATTGTTCCCAAGAAGGGAACCCTTGTCGACGGAGATAGATAACTCTTTTCCACGTTCACTTTCCATCCGTGAGATCTGAGAAAGGCCAGGACTATGTCCGTGTGAGCCTTTGCTTGAGGAAGGGACGACGCTTGAATCAGAATGTCGTCCAAGTAAGGTACTACTGCAATGCCCCTTGGTCTTAGCACCGCTAGAAGGGACCCTAGTACCTTTGTGAAAATCCTTGGAGCAGTGGCTAATCCGAAAGGAAGCGCCACGAACTGGTAATGCTTGTCCAGGAATGCGAACCTTAGGAACCGATGATGTTCCTTGTGGATAGGAATATGTAGATACGCATCCTTTAAATCCACCGTGGTCATGAATTGACCTTCCTGGATGGAAGGAAGAATTGTTCGAATGGTTTCCATTTTGAACGATGGAACCTTGAGAAACTTGTTTAAGATCTTGAGATCTAAGATTGGTCTGAACGTTCCCTCTTTCTTGGGAACTATGAACAGATTGGAGTAGAACCCCATCCCTTGTTCTCCTAATGGAACAGGATGAATCACTCCCATTTTTAACAGGTCTTCTACGCAATGTAAGAATGCCTGTCTCTTTATGTGGTCTGAAGACAATTGAGACCTGTGGAACCTCCCCCTTGGGGGAAGCCCCTTGAATTCCAGAAGATAACCTTGGGAGACTATTTCTAGTGCCCAAGGATCCAGAACATCTCTTGCCCAAGCCTGAGCGAAGAGAGAGAGTCTGCCCCCCACCAGATCCGGTCCCGGATCGGGGGCCAACATTTCATGCTGTCTTGGTAGCAGTGGCAGGTTTCTTGGCCTGCTTTCCCTTGTTCCAGCCTTGCATTGGTCTCCAGGCTGGCTTGGCTTGAGAAGTATTACCCTCTTGCTTAGAGGACGTAGCACTTGGGGCTGGTCCGTTTCTACGAAAGGGACGAAAATTAGGTTTATTTTTGGCCTTGAAAGACCTATCCTGAGGAAGGGCGTGGCCCTTACCCCCAGTGATATCAGAGATAATCTCTTTCAAGTCAGGGCCAAACAGCGTTTTCCCCTTGAAAGGAATGTTAAGGAGTTTGTTCTTGGAAGACGCATCCGCTGACCAAGATTTCAACCAAAGCGCTCTACGCGCTACAATAGCAAACCCAGAATTCTTCGCCGCTAACCTAGCCAATTGCAAAGTGGCGTCTAGGGTGAAAGAATTAGCCAATTTGAGAGCACGGATTCTGTCCATAATCTCCTCATAAGGAGGAGAATCACTATCGATCGCCTTTACTAGCTCATCGAACCAGAAACACGCGGCTGTAGTGACAGGGACAATGCATGAAATTGGTTGTAGAAGGTAACCTTGCTGAACAAACATCTTTTTAAGCAAACCTTCTAATTTTTTATCCATAGGATCTTTGAAAGCACAACTATCTTCTATGGGTATAGTGGTGCGTTTGTTTAAAGTAGAAACCGCTCCCTCGACCTTGGGGACAGTCTGCCATAAGTCCTTTCTAGGGTCGACCATAGGAAACAATTTTTTAAATATGGGGGGAGGGACGAAAGGTATACCGGGCCTTTCCCATTCTTTATTTACAATGTCCGCCACCCGCTTGGGTATAGGAAAAGCTTCTGGGAGCCCCGGGACCTCTAGGAACTTGTCCATTTTACATAGTTTCTCTGGGATGATCAAATTCTCACAATCATCCAGAGTGGATAATACCTCCTTAAGCAGAGCGCGGAGATGTTCCAACTTAAATTTAAATGTAATCACATCGGGTTCAGCTTGTTGAGAAATTTTCCCTGAATCTGAAATTTCTCCCTCAGACAAAACCTCCCTGGCCCCCTCAGACTGGTGTAGGGGCATTTCAGAACCATTATCATCAGCGTCCTCATGCTCTTCAATATCTAAAACAGAGCAGTCGCGCTTACGCTGATAAGTGGGCATTTTGGCTAAAATGTTTTTGATAGAATTATCCATTACAGCCGTTAATTGTTGCATAGTAAGGAGTATTGGCGCGCTAGATGTACTAGGGGCCTCCTGAGTGGGCAAGACTCGTGTAGACGAAGGAGGGAATGATGCAGTACCATGCTTACTCCCCTCACTTGAGGAATCATCTTGGGCATCATTTTCAGTGTCACATAAATCACATTTATTTAAATGAGAAGGAACCTTGGCTTCCCCACATTCAGAACACAGTCTATCTGGTAGTTCAGACATGATAAACAGGCATAAACTTGATAACAAAGTACAAAAAACGTTTTAAAATAAAACCGTTACTGTCACTTTAAATTTTAAACTGAACACACTTTATTACTGCAATTGCGAAAAAGTATGAAGGAATTGTTCAAAATTCACCAAAATTTCACCACAGTGTCTTAAAGCCTTAAAAGTATTGCACACCAAATTTGGAAGCTTTAACCCTTAAAATAACGGAACCGGAGCCGTTTTTAACTTTAACCCCTTTACAGTCCCTGGTATCTGCTTTGCTGAGACCCAACCAAGCCCAAAGGGGAATACGATACCAAATGACGCCTTCAGAAAGTCTTTTCTATGTATCAGAGCTCCTCACACATGCGACTGCATGTCATGCTGCTCAAAAACAAGTGCGCAATACCGGCGCGAAAATGAGGCTCTGCCTATGATTAGGGAAAGCCCCTAGAGAATAAGGTGTCTAAAAATACCCAGATTAAATGATTCCTCAAGGCTAAATATGTGTAATATATGAATCGATTTAGCCCAGAAAATGTCTACAGTCTTAATAAGCCCATGTGAAGCCCTTATTTACTGTCTGAATAAAAATGGCTTACCGGATCCCATAGGGAAAATGACAGCTTCCAGCATTACATCGTCTTGTTAGAATGTGTCATACCTCAAGCAGCAAAAGACTGCTCACTGTTCCCCCAACTGAAGTTAATTCCTCTCAACAGTCCTGTGTGGAACAGCCATGGATTTTAGTAACGGTTGCTAAAATCATTTTCCTCATACAAACAGAAATCTTCATCTCTTTTCTGTTTCAGAGTAAATAGTACATACCAGCACTATTTTAAAATAACAAACTCTTGATTGAATAATAAAAACTACAGTTAAACACTAAAAAACTCTAAGCCATCTCCGTGGAGATGTTGCCTGTACAACGGCAAAGAGAATGACTGGGGTAGGCGGAGCCTAGGAGGGATCATGTGACCAGCTTTGCTGGGCTCTTTGCCATTTCCTGTTGGGGAAGAGAATATCCCACAAGTAAGGATGACGCCGTGGACCGGACACACCTATGTTGGAGAAATATCTTTCTTTTTTACATAGAGATGTTCAGGTGATATTTTCTAGTCAGCTTTTTACAGCTATGCTGCGTCACTTTCAGGTGTTTCAATATTTGGGTATCATGGCCCTTTAATATTGACATTTCTTTCTCTTTAACTGTGTTGAACGTATGGCAAAAATGGACAAATCCACTGAGTTTAAAGGAACTTGAAAACTACATTTTTTATTTCATTATTCAGATAGAACATGGAAGTTTAAACAAGTTTCCAATTTGCTTCTAACACCAAATTTTCTTCATCCCCTCGGTATCATTTGCTGAAGGAGCAGCAATATAATACTGTGAGCTAGCTGAACGCATCAGTTGAGCCAATGACAAAAGGCCTATATGCACAGCTACCAATCAACAGATAGCTCCCAGTAGTGCATTGTTGCTCCTTAGCCTACCTAAGGTATGCTTTTCAACAAAGGATTACAAGAGAAAGAAGAAAATTTAAAGGGACATGATACTCAAATGTTGAACCACATGAAAGTGAGACAGCATAGCAGTGAAAAGCGAACTAGAAAATATCACCTGAACATCTCTATGTAAAAAAAGGAAGACATTTTACCTCAAATTTCCTAAGTATTCACACCCACTGCGGTAAAGAGACATTAAGCAGCCAGTCAGGATGCTAGTCCCAGGACAAGCTAGGGAGTGTGCATCTGTCATGTGCAGGCACAGTCATGTTATTTCCCTATTCAGTTTAAAGGGACATTTTAGTCAAAATGTAAATGCACATAGATGAATCACATCTTTTAATAGAAACATATTTGCAATAGACATGTATTGGCAAAAATGCTTCTAGTAAAAGTTATCACTGTTTTAGTGTAAACATTTTTCTCTGCACGTGCATGTGAAGCATAGCTAGATATTCTCAGTGCACCAAGATTTTAAATACTGCAGCTGCTCCGAGCACTAATAGGTCTTGTATCATGTCAGGGATTAACAAGTTGAGTCATTACCAGATGGTACAAGCACCTTAGGCTGTCTGAGTAAGTGTTGTGTTTAAAATGCTGGTGCACGGTGCATACTTAAATACACTTTTGAAACAGCTATAGCTTTTATTAGAAGCATTTTTGCTAATACATGTACATTACAAAAATGTTTCTAATCAAAATTTAAATGCATCCACGTGGATTCCAATTTTGGCTGGAATATCCCTTTAAGTTCTATTAAATCTTGTGAGATCCCAGTGAAATCTCATGAGATCACAGCAAAGACAAAGCATTACCTCAGCACTGCTGATGGGCTATTTTTTTCTCCAACTTCCAGCTGGACAGCAGCTGAAGAATAACTGTTTACACAGCACTTACTCTGGTGAGCTGAAGAAATTTTGAGGTAAAAACATAATTTATGCTTACCTGATAAATTTATTTCTCTTGTAGTGTATCCAGTCCACGGATCATCCATTACTTGTGGGATATTCTCCTTCCCAACAGGAAGTTGCAAGAGGATCACCCACAGCAGAGCTGCTATATAGCTCCTCCCCTAACTGTCATATCCAGTCATTCGACCGAAAACAAACAGAGAAAGGAGAAACCATAGGGTGCAGTGGTGACTGTAGTTTAATTAAATTTTAGACCTGCCTTAAAAGGACAGGGCGGGCCGTGGACTGGATACACTACAAGAGAAATAAATTTATCAGGTAAGCATAAATTATGTTTTCTCTTGTTAAGTGTATCCAGTCCACGGATCATCCATTACTTGTGGGATACCAATACCAAAGCTAAAGTACACGGATGATGGGAGGGACAAGGCAGGATTAAGCGGAAGGAACCACTGCCTGAAGAACCTCTCCCCCAAACACAGCCTCCGAGGAAGCAAAAGTATCAAATTTGTAAAATTTTGAAAAAGTGTGAAGCAAAGACCAAGTCGCAGCCTTGCAAATCTGTTCAACAGAGGCCTGGTAACAGGCTTTCGTACCTGTATTAAAGTATCAATGACTGACTCGGAGAAGCCACGCTTTGATAGAATCAAGCGTTCAATCTCCATGCAGTCAGTCTCAGAGAAATTAGATTTGGATGATTGAAAGGACCTTGTATCAGAAGGTCCTGTCTTAGAGGCAGAGTCCATGGTGGAAAGGATGACATGTCCACTAGGTCTGCATACCAAGTCCTGCGTGGCCACGCAGGTGCTATCAGAATCACCGATGCTCTCTCCTGTTTGATTTTGGCAATCAGTCGAGGGAGCAGAGGAAACGGTGCAAACACATAAGCCAGGTTGAAGAACCAAGGCGCTGCTAGCGCATCTATCAGCGTCGCTTCTGGGTCCCTGGACCTGGATCCGTAACAAGGAAGCTTGGCGTTCTGGCGAGACGCCATGAGATCCAACTCTGGTTTGCCCCAACGATGAATCAACTGAGCAAACACCTCCGGATGGAGTTCCCACTCCCCCGGATGAAAAGTCTGACGACTTAGAAAATCCACCTCCCAGTTCTCCACGCCTGGGATATGGATTGCTGACAGGTGGCAAGAGTGGTACTCTGCCCAGCGAATTATTTTTGAGACTTCTAACATCGCTAGGGAACTCCTGGTTCCCCCTTGATGGTTGATGTAAGCCACAGTCGTGATGTTGTCCGACTGAAATCTGATGAACCTCAGTGTTGCTAACTGAGGCCAAGCCAGAAGAGCATTGAATATCGCTCTTAACTCCAGAATATTTATTGGAAGGAGTTTCTCCTCCTGAGTCCACGATCCCTGTGCCTTCAGGGAATTCCAGACTGCACCCCAACCTAGAAGGCTGGCATCTGTTGTTACAATTGTCCAATCTGTCTTGCGAAAGGTCATACCCTTGGACAGGTGTTCCCGAGACAACCACCAGAGAAGAGAATCTCTGGTCTCTTGATCCAGATTTAGCAGAGGGGACAAATCTGTGTAATCCCCATTCCACTGACTCAGCATGCATAATTGCAGCGGTCTGAGATGAAGGCGCGCAAATGGCACTATGTCCATTGGCGCTACCATTAAGCCGATTACCTCCATACACTGAGCTACCGAAGGGCGCGGAATGGAGTGAAGAACACGGCAAGCATTTAGAACTTTTGATAACCTGGACTCCGTCAGGTAAATTTTCATTTCTACAGAATCTATAAGAGTCCCTAAGAAGGAGACTCTTGTGAGTGGGGATAGAGAACTCTTTTCCTCGTTCACTTTCCACCCGTGCAACCTCAGAAATGCCAGAACTATCTCTGTATGAGACTTGACAACTCGAAAGCTTGACGCCTGTATCAGGATGTTGTCTAGATACGGAGCCACCGCTATGCCTCGCGGTCTTAGAACCGCCAGAAGTGAGCCCAGAACCTTTGTAAAGATTCTCGGGGCTGTAGCCAACCCGAAGGGAAGAGCTACAAATTGGTAATACCTGTCTAGAAAGGCAAACCTTAGAAACTGATGATGATCTTTGTGAATCGGTATGTGAAGGTAGGCATCCTTTAAGTCCACTGTGGTCATGTACTGACCTTCTTGGATCATGGGTAGGATGGTCCGAATAGTTTCCATTTTGAAAGATGGAACTCTGAGGAATTTGTTTAAGATCTTTAGATCCAAAATTGGTCTGAAAGTTCCCTCTTTTTTGGGAACCACAAACAGATTTGAATAAAAACCCTGTCCTTGTTCCGTCCGCGGAACTGGATGGATCACTCCCATAACTAGGAGGTCTTGCACACAGCGTTGGAATGCCTCTTTCTTTATCTGATTTGCAGATAGCCTTGAAAGATGAAATCTCCCTTGTGGAGGGGAAGCTTTCAAGTCCAGAAGATATCCCTGAAATATGATCTCCAACGCCCAAGGATCCTGAACATCTCTTGCCCACGCCTGGGCAAAGAGAGAAAGTGTGCCCCCTACTAGATCCGTCGCCGGATAGGGGGCCGTTCCTTCATGCTGTCTTAGAGGCAGCAGCAGGCTTTCTAGCCTGCTTGCCTTTGTTCCAGGACTGGTTAGGTTTCCAGGCCTGCTTAGATTGAGCAAAAGTTCCCTCTTGTTTTGAAGCGGAGGAAGTTGATGCTGCACCTGCCTTGAAATTTCGAAAGGCACGAAAATTAGACTGTTTGGCCTTTGCTTTGGCCCTGTCCTGAGGAAGGGTGTGACCCTTACCTCCAGTAATGTCAGCAATAATTTCCTTCAAACCAGGCCCGAATAAGGTCTGCCCCTTGAAAGGAATGTTGAGTAATTTAGACTTCGAAGTCACGTCAGCTGACCAGGATTTAAGCCATAGCGCCCTACGCGCTTGGATGGCGAATCCGGAATTCTTAGCCGTTAGTTTAGTCAAATGAACAATGGCATCAGAAACAAATGAGTTAGCTAGCTTAAGTGTTCTAAGCTTGTCAATAATTTCAGTCAATGGAGCTGTATGGATGGCCTCTTCCAGGGCCTCAAACCAGAATGCCGCCGCGGCCGTGACAGGCGCAATGCATGTAAGGGGCTGTAAAATAAAACCTTGTTGAATAAACATTTTCTTAAGGTAACCCTCCAATTTTGTATCCATTGGATCTGAAAAAGCACAACTGTCCTCAACCGGGATAGTAGTACGCTTTGCTAAAGTAGAAACTGCTCCCTCCACCTTAGGGACCGTCTGCCATAAGTCCCGTGTAGTGGCGTCTATTGGAAAAAAAATTCTAAATATAGGAGGTGGGGAAAAAGGCACCCCCGGTCTATCCCACTCCTTGCTAATAATTTCTGTAAGCCTTTTAGGTATAGGAAAAACATCAGTACACACCGGTACCGCATAGTATTTATCCAGCCTACACAATTTCTCTGGTACTGCAACTGTGTTACAGTCATTCAGAGCAGCTAATACCTCCCCAAGCAACACACGGAGGTTCTCAAGCTTAAAGGGACAGTCAACACCAGAATTTTTGTTGTTCAAAAGGATAGATAATCCGTTTATTACCCATTCCCCAGTTTTGCAAAACCAACACTGTTATATTAATATACTTTTTACCTCTGTGACTAACTTGTATCTAAGCATCTTCTGACCGCCCCTAATCACATGACTTTTAGTTATTATCTATTGACTTGCATTTTAGCCAATTAGTGCAGTGTCTGCCACTAGCCACGGGCGTGATCACAATGCTATCTATATGGCCTACATGAGCTTGCTCTCCCCTGCTGTGAAAAGTAAATAAAATAGAGGCGGCCTTCAAGGGCTTAGAAATTATCATATGTGCCTCCCTAGGTTTGCTTTCAACTAGAATACCAAGAGAACACAGCAAAATTGTTGATAAAAGTAAATTGGAAAGTTGTTTAAAATTACATGCCCTATTTGAAAAATGAGTTTTTTTTGGACTTTACTGTCCCTTTAAATTTAAAATTAGAAATCTCTGAATCAGGTTTCCCCGAATCAGAGATGTCACCCACAGACTGAAGCTCTCCATCCTCATGATCTGCATATTGTGACGCAGTATCAGACATGGCCCTTACAGCATCTGCGCGCTCTGTATTTCTCCTAACCCCAGAGCAATCGCGCTTGCCTCTTAATTCAGGCAACCTGGATAATACCTCTGACAGGGTATTATTCATGATTGCAGCCATGTCCTGCAAGGTAATCGCTATGGGCGTCCCTGATGTAATTGGCGCCATATTAGCGTGCATCCCCTGAGCGGGAGGCGAAGGGTCTGACACGTGGGGAGAGTTAGTCGGCATAACTTCCCCCTCGTCAGAATCTTCTGGTGATATTTCTTTTATAGTTAAAGACTGATCTTTACTGTTTAAGGTGAAATCAATACATTTAGTACACATTCTCCTATGGGGCTCCACCATGGCTTTTCAAACATAATGAACAAGTAGTTTCCTCTGTGTCAGACATGTTTAAACAGACTAGCAATGAGACTAGCAAGCTTGGAAAACACTTTAAACAAGTTTACAAGCAATATAAAAAAACGTTACTGCACCTTTAAGAAACACAAATTTTGTCAAAATTTGAAATAACAGTGAAAAAAAAAGGCAGTTACACTAACAAAATTTTTACAGTGTATGTAACAAGTTAGCAGAGCATTGCACCCACTTGCAAATGGATGATTAACCCCTTAATACCCAAAACTGAATAATAAAAGACAAAAAGGTTTTTTTTTAAACAGTCATAACAACTGCCACAGCTCTACTGTGGCTTTTTACCTCCCTCAAAAACGACTTTGAAGCCTTTTGAGCCCTCCAGAGATGTCCTGGATCATGCAGAGGGAAGCTGAATGTCTCTGTCAGTATTTTTATCTGCACAGAAAAGCACTAAAAAAGGCCCCTCCCACTCATATTACAACAGTGGAAAGCCTAAGGAAACTGTTACTAGGCAAAATTCAAGCCAGCCATGTGGAAAAAAACTAGGCCCCAATAAGTTTTATCACCAAATACATATAAAAACGATTAAACATGCCAGCAAACGTTTTATATTACATTTTTATAAAAGTATGTATCTCTATTAATAAGCCTGATACCAGTCGCTATAACTGCATTTAAGGCTTTACTTACATTAGTTCGGTATCAGCAGCATTTTCTAGCAAATTCCATCCCTAGAAAAATATTAACTGCACATACCTTATTGCAGGAAAACCTGCACGCCATTCCCTCTCTGAAGTTACCTCACTCCTCAGAATATGTGAGAACAGCCATGGATCTTAGTTACTTTTGCTAAGATCATAGAAAACGCAGGCAGATTCTTCTTCTAAATACTGCCTGAGATAAACAGTACACTCCGGCACCATTTAAAAATAAACTTTTGATTGAAGAATAAACTAAGTATAAAACACCACACTCCTCTTACGACCTCCATCTTGGTTGAGGCTTGCAAGAGAATGACTGGGTATGACAGTTAGGGGAGGAGCTATATAGCAGCTCTGCTGTGGGTGATCCTCTTGCAACTTCCTGTTGGGAAGGAGAATATCCCACAAGTAATGGATGATCCGTGGACTGGATACACTTAACAAGAGAAATACCTTTTTTAAATAGAAATGCTCAGGTGATATTTTCTTGCTCTAAATCATACATCCCTTGAAGCGGTTAAACAGATTTATATAAAAAGGTCAGTGACGCAAAATAAATCCCACAACAATGATTTAGAGCATGAAATGTTTGCTTTAAAATGTCCTTTAATACAGCCATACTAACCTGCAGAGAGGGATTTTCAACCTGATAATGTATTACAACTAAGCAAGTTTCAACTAAATGAGATAACCAATGTTTATCTAGCTGACTCTACACTGTGTATGTTAAAAATATTAAAGATGAAAACTCATTTTTGTTTCATCATAATTTAAGCTTTTTATGACTCAATTTATTTTCAGTCAGAAAACGCAAATCATGGGAAGCACTGAACTGACAGTTGCTAAGGTAAAGAAATTCTCGTAAAAAACAAACTGGTAATGTTTCTCCCTAGAAAGGTCAAAAAGCAAATACTGTGACCTGCAAATGCTGTGAATCAAATTGCTGGTTTAGGCCAATTTGCACCAGTTTGAAAACCTAGGTTTTAGATTTTGCTTTTTGGCCCCTCTAGAGAGTGTGGTACAAATCACACGTTTCCTGTAAAACATGAGAGTTGTTTTATGCTCCTTTAACTAAATAATACGTTAAAACAACTGTACTAAGAAGGCCAGCCCAGCATGGGTCTGGGGTTATGCCAGAAGCTAGAGAAGTTGATATATTACTAGAACATACAGAACTTTCTGTATTGTGCTACTGCAATAACTCTATACTGTGCATGAGCTGGAGCACTCTGTATAAAAGTTGGAACCTATGTAAATGTGCACTCGGGAGGCTCATCTGTGCATTCTGACTACCAGATCTTGCTCTCTCTGTATCTGGTGATTAATGACATAAGGCCTGCGATAAAGCGTTCTGTCCCACACTGCCTTCACAGCTCATTACCAGCCAGCTGTACGCAATTAACCCCTGAAAAGCTAGTGTGTCCTGTTTGTTCCTCAATCAAGTCAGGTCTACTGAAAATACCTATGGGAAACGTCTATATAGTAAAAGATTTGCTGTACTGCTTACAGATACACAGGTCTACAAGACAGTAATACAAAATATCTATGCAAGTGGGTGTATTAGCAGATATTTGCAGCTCTTGGTTGTTTTTTAAAAAAATAAAAAATACAAAAGCCATATCTTAAAGGGAAACTGAACCCATTTTTTTTTCTTTTCTGATTCAGATAGAGCATGCAATTTTAAACAACTTTCTAATTGACTCCTATTATCAAAGGGTCTTCATTCTCTTGGTATCTTTATTTGAAATGCAAGAATGTAAGTTTAGATGCCGGCCCATTTTTGGTGAACAAAGTGGGTTGTTCTTGCTGATTGGTGGATAAATTCACCCACCAATAAACAAGTGCTGTCCATGGTACTGAACCAAAAAAAATAGCATAGATGCCTTTTTCAAATAAAGAAAGCAAGAGAACGAAGAAAAATTGATAATAGGTGGAAATTAGAAAGTTGCTTAAAATTGCTGCTCAATCTGAATCGTGAAAGAAAAAATGTGGGTTCAGTTTCCCTTTAAGAGACCGTTTACAAGTCCCAATGGGGAAAGTGGCAGAAACAGGGATAGAAAGAGGGGAGTGCGAGAGAGTGATTTGCACAATGAAACATAAAGAGACGAGGTACAAAAAAGTTCTTAAAGGGATACTGAACCCAATGTGTTTCATTCATGATTCAGATAGACCATGCAATTTTAAAGGGACAGTCAACATCAGAATTTTTCTTGTTTAAAAAGATAGATAATCCCTTTATTACCCATTCCCCAGTTTTGCATAACTATCAGTTATAACAATACACTTTTTACCTCTGTAACTACCTTGTATCTAAGCCTCTGCAAACTGCCCCCTTATTTCAGTTTTTTTACATGCAGACTTGCATTTTACCCAATCAGTGCTCACTTCTAAGAGCTTCACGTGTGAGCTCAATGTTATCTATATGAAACACATGAACTAACGCCCTCTAGTGGCAAGAAAAACTGTCAAAATGCTTTCAGATTAGAGGCAACCTTAAAGATCTAAGAAATTAGCATATCAACCTCCTAGGATTAGCTTTCAACTAAGAATACCAAGAGAACAAAGCAAAATTGGTGATAAGGTAAATTGGAAAGCTGTTTAAAATTGCATGCTCTATTTAAATCATGAGGTGTTTTTTTTACTTGACTGTCCCTTTAAACAACGTTCTAATTTACTCCTATTATCAATTATAATTCATTCTCTTGCTATCTTTATTTGAAAAAGCAAGAATCTAAGTTTAGGAGCTGGCCCATTTTTGGTTCAGTAGCTGTGTGGAGCTTGCTGATTGGTGGCTAAATGTTGCCACCAACCAGCAAGTGCTATCCAGGGTGCCAAACCAACAATGGGCCAGCTCCTAAGCTTAGATATTTGCTTTTTCAAATAAAGATAGCAAGAGAATGAAGAAAAAAATGATTGAAGTTGCTTAAAATTGCATGCTCTATCTAAATCGTGAAAGAAAAATGTGGGTTTAGTATCCCTTTAAATTGTATTTAAAAAAAAAACATTTATCCAAATATATGATCATTACGACAGGTACTCAATTTAAAAGCTCAAAAACAAGATCTTAAAGGGACAGTCTAGTCAAAATTAAACTTTCATAATTGAGATAGGCCATGCAATTTACTTTTATCATCAAATTTGCTTCGTTCTCTTGCTATTCTTTGTTGAAAGCTAAACCCAGGTAGGCTCATATGCTAATTTCTAAGCAGTTGAAGGCCACCTCTGATCTCATTGTATTTTGACAGTTTTTCACAGCTAGACAGCACTAGTTAATGTGTGCCTTATAGATAATATTGTGCTCACCCCAGTGGAGTTACTTATGAGTCAGCACTGATTGGCTAAAAAGCAAGTCTGTCAAAAGAACTGAGATAAGTGTGCAGTCTGCAGAGGCTTAGATACAAGGTAATCACAGAGGTAAAAAGTGTATTAATATAACTGTGTTGGTTATTCAAAACTGGGGAATGGGTAATAAAGGTATTTTCTATCTTTTTAAATAATACAAATTCTGGAGTACACTGTCCCTTTAAGATGACTGAAAATGAAGCGTCTATCTTCACCACTCTGTTCCCTAACCACACCCCACATTTTGTCTAATTCCCTTAAAGCTCAGTAAAGTATACAGAAGAGATTGGACAAGCCATAAAGCTAAATGTAGTGTAACTTAATTGAAAACTAGTTAATAATACAAAGCTTTTCAGACTATTTTGTGATACATCAACATTCCCTTAACAGTTGTACCATATGTCATTGAGATTAATTTCCTTATTCAATAATCCATAGTGTCCCAGTGTACAAACATTTGATATGCCCTAAATACCGATGGTTTAGGGAATATTCCCTAATCAAATACTATCTATGTGTATATTTAATCAACTTAAATTGTGTATAGTTTTAATTTAAAAATAATAAAATATTTTGTGCTGGTGAAGTGGTTATTGGGGTTTCCTAGGGAATATTTGTTTATAATTGGAATTTTCTGACATTAGGATGCTACTTTTTCTGGTTAATATATTGTTTTTTTGCATCAGGCACAGCCCACCAATTGAAGTTGATAAAAGTTCTTACTAACCCTTGGTTGGAACTTTATTGTTTATTTTTTCACTCTAAGTTTTACTTTTCGGTCTTAGATGACATAGGGAGTATGTGCCCACAAGCGACCTTTCCCTGCTAAGTTAAAAATACAATATTGCTTTTTGTCAAAAGCCCTGGAGCACCGGAAGCCATACTGTACTTATAAGTGAACGGTGATAAGCAGGCTGTTTACTCCCTGTACCATCTTTAAGCATATTATACCCAGACCAGAGCGTATCAAAGCGCGTAACCCCTTACTATCAGGGCTAATGCTGCATTCTTAATAGTACCGAATGTGGATTAATGAACAGAAAAAAATAATCTAAAATGACACAAGGGACAAACTAACACAATTTTTAATAATGAATACGGCACCAGCCGAAATGCGTAAGCTCTGTCAACTATTTGCACCCTGTGATTGCCTTGTTTGACCTCCTGAAGTAAAGCTTACACTACATTTTAATCTCTTGTGTTTAGAAGTATCGCAATAGAAAACATTTTGATTAAACTCACTTTAAAATTATTTGGCTGCACAGAATCACTAACTTTGCAGGGTTTTCCTACATTTATATTCACTGCGTACGTTACAGATGTTAAAGGGAAATTCTAATGCTACTCCCCCCCCTTGTCACAACTCTGCATAATATATTGGTGCTTTATAAATAAGAATAATAATCAAATTCATTAAATGCTCTCATTTGTTATGGCACATTATTTTGCACCAGTGTCCCTTTTAACTTCCTGTTTAATCCCCCCCCCCCCCCCAAAGTTGTTATACACATAGTTAAAGTCCCATTTGGAACACTGAGGACATTGGGTGTAGCATTAAAAAAAAAGTATCTAAGGACCAACAGAGCTCTCCTCATTACAACTACGGTCCTTACGCGTTTCATGTCTAAACAATGGCACTCTGCCTGGGTTAGAGTATGCCCTCTCCTTTCAGAAATACATAGATATGTTTTAACCCTTACATGACACCCCAGATGAAATATATTTGGGGAATTTACCGGCCTCCATACAATAAGTGTATCATGATATTATTATATAACAAGGAGATCGCAGCAAGAGTTATAATACTGGATCCACCAATTATATATAAGCTACTCTTACCTTCAGGTTCACTGCTCTCGTCATCTTCCACCTCATACTCGCCCTCCTCTTCATCGCTGCTCAGCTCATCACTGTCATCTGAGGAATTGTCAGTTTTCTTTGCTTTAGATTTGCCTAAAGACATTGAAAGATGTTGAAGGAATTGGCAATATGACTGTTTATGTCACTGGAGTATTATATTTATCTTGCTGTCAGAAAAAATGGTGGCACTAAAGCAGTGACTCTGGATCTGGGTGTATGAAGACCTGGTGTAGGGGTGACAAACTTAGACTTAGGGTGACATAGCCCTAAGCTGAGGATAACACACAAAACTGGGGTTATTGAAGAAAAAAAAGATTCTAAATTGTTCATTGTATTATTTTTGCATATATCTTTTTAAGTTTGAAAGGAATTCAAAAGACTCACACTGTGCAACACTGCCTACACCTTTAAAAACCACAATTTCATTGTAATATTATTTCCTGATTAATTGTGTCCTTAGGATATAAAAAGCATAAAAAATAAATAAGTTGTGGTTTACTGTCCCCAAAACAAAACATGTTTGTACAATACTAGAACATTTCAGAGGGTAACATGGGTAGTGTTTGTGCACTGCTCTATCAGTTAAGTCTCATTTCTGTAATATACCTAACCTTACATACTATAGAACAAATTATTAGTCAGTACCGCAAGGATGTTAAAGGGATATAAAACCCCAAAACAATATTTTTGGATTCAGATAGAGCATACAATTTTAAAAAAAAGTTTCCAATTTACTTTTATCATCAAATTTGATTGGTCGCCATGATATTGCCATTCAAATTTGACGCTCCAGACAAGCACAAGCTCATGATCTTATGTCTCTGCCTTTACCAAGGGAACAAAGAAAATTTGATGACAGAAGTAAATTAAAACGTTGTTTCAAATTGCGCTCTCTGACTCATGAGAGATTTATTTTTGGTTTTATATCCCTTTAACCCTTTGGGTAATGTTGCAGTCCTATCTGGTATCATAACAAATACATTTTTCTCATAGTTGTGTCCAGTAAAATGACACACACAAGATCTTTCTTTAACATCCTAACAACACATACTGCTGAACACTATTGTCTACGTTATATGGTATTAATAAAGCTATGTGTTCTAGCTGTGCAGGTCACATAAATGCTGCAGTGTGTTGTGTTTAGAGCAACAGGGCATGAATCATACAGTGGGTGATTGTCACATCTAACTGACAGGAAGCCAGTGTGACAGGACCAGAGTGCAAATCCATGAAAAACCCAACAGACTATAAAAGACTTGCAATGTGATGGGAGGGACAGACTTGGGGTGAGGGAGACAGGTAATATAATTATAATAAAACCATAGAAGCCTGGTAGAGGAAATAGAAAAGGCTACATAGAGAGTGTCAAACATGGAGGTTGGGGGCAGAGATGAGTCTTGAAATCAGTAAGATAAAATAAAAGAACCCTCCTACCTTGATTATGGCAGAGTAACAAGGTTCCTAACGTCCATTAGAGACCCGTCAGTTAGCGCTTACACAGTGCTCATTAGAAAAGCTCTCATAGACACTCCAGCTGCCCACTCCTCTCTGCTAATTACCTGACGAGGAGCATATCCGGCTGGAAGAGTCATTAATAAGTCCTTGCTGTACTTGGTGCTCTAGCACAGACCTGTCACGGCCAGTTCCCCCATCCTTACTGTGTGCAGGGGGAAGGAAACATGAGCACAAATATATTGCCTGTTTGTTGACAGCTTTGCTATTTAAAGAGAAATTACCTTAATATATATATATATATATATATATATATATATATATATATATATATATATATATATATATATATATATATATATATATGTTTTTCTTTTTCAGGTTATAAATAAAAAAAGGGAATTATTGCAGGATATCACCTGAACAAAGAGGGACATTAAAGGGACATGAAACCCATTTTTTTTTCATGATTTAGAAAGAGCATACAATTATAAACAACTTTGTAATTTACTTCTACTATCTATTTTGCTTCATTCTCTTGATATTCTTTTCTGAAAGGCATATCTAGATATGCTTAGTAGATGCTGATTGGTAGCTGCACATAGATGCCTCCTGTGATTGGTTCACCTTGTGCATTGATATTTCTTCATTAAAGTATATCTAAAGAATGAAGCAAATTAGGTAATAGAAGTAAATTGGAATATTGTTTAAAGTTGTATTTTCTACCTTAATAATGAAAGAAAATATTTGGGTATAGTGTCCCTTTAAAGAGGAGGGAGCATAATTCTGCCTCAACTACTGCACAAAAGGTGGTTCTTGAGTTAAAGGACAGTCTACAGCTTAGTCATTTTAAAGGGACAGTTAAAGCCAGAATTTTTGTTTAAAAACTTAGATAATCCCTTTATTACCCAGCCCCCAGTTTTGCATAACCAACAGTTATAATAACACACTTTTTACCTCTGTGATTACCTTGTATCTAAGCCTCTGCAAACTGCCCCCTTATTTCAGTTCTTTTTAAAGACTTGCATTTTAGCCAATCAGTGCTCACTCCTAGGTAACTTCAAGTGTGTGAGCTCAGTTATCTATATGAAACACATGAACTAATGCCCTCTAGTGGCGAAAAACGGTCAAAATGCATTCAGATTAGAGGCAGGATTCAAGGTCTAAGAAATTAGCATATGAACCTCCTAGGTTTAGCTTTTAACTAAGAACTACCAAGAGAAAAAAGCAAAATTGGTGACACAAGTAAATTGGAAAGTTGTTTAAAATTACATGCCCTGTGAGAATCATGAAAGGTTTTTTTTTTTGGACTTGACTGTCCCTTTAAAGTCTTACCTTAAGCTGCAAATTGCCTCCACCCCTTTCTATATCATGCAGCAGGAACGTTAAAAGTTATTTTTAAATGAATATTGTTTCTGGCCACTTTGAAATGGTTGCTAAGCCCCGCCCACTGGTGACATCACGATCTGGGATGCATAAAAGGCTTCACTAGTTACAAAAGACTCACTAGTTGGATTCAACAGACTGTCAATGCTATTCAGCAGTGTGCCTAGATGCAGCCCAGATTGTGATGTCATCAGTAGACGGATCTTGGCAGCCATTTTAAAGTGGCCAGAAACTATATTAATTTTAAAATAACGTTCTTACTGTTCCTGCTACATGATATAGAAAGGAGTGCAGGAGGCTATTAGCAGCTTGATCTATGGCGAGATTAAAGATGACTATGGTGTAGACTGTCCCTTCAAACTATAAATAGGATAAGGTGGTTATAAAGTCACTGTGGCTACTCCATAAGACTTTTATAGTGTAGTTATGAGTGTACAAGGTTACTCCACAATAAAATAATGTGCGCACAATACTGCACAGTATCTGTACAAGTGCTAATGCACCACCAAGACAGCTATGCGGGCAAAAACCAAAAATGACAATGTTGACATAAATCTTGCAGGGCAGATGTTCATTCAGGCATTATTAATTGTGCCTGCTTTTTCTGTAATTGAACTCTGAAAATTGTAGTTTTCCACTGCCCCTAGAGAGGCTGGTGTGTACTCAGAACTCAGATTCGCTTACATGTGGTGCAGTGACTACAGGGGCTCGTTTATACCAGTCTCCAATTCATCTCTGCAAATATAATATAGAGATAATATAAACTGCAGTCAAGAATCTTTTCAATTGGTTGTGCCCCTGGAATGCAAATTTTACTAATTAAATTACCGTTTTAAAGGCTTTTAAAATAAATTATTCTGTAGGCAGATATTTGCCAATGTGGTTATTTTTGTATGGCTAAATACAATAAAAAATACTGTACTGTCCCTTCATAGTGAGACCTTAAATGGCTATTATAGTGGGAAAATGACATACTCTATTTCACTATTTTTCAACCAGTGTGCCGTGGCACACTAGTGTGCCGTGAGAGATCCTCAGGTGTGCCGCGGCAGACTGACAACAGTGCGGGGGTGTCCCTCTTTCAAATTTTGAAATATTGGGAGGTATGCGACAGGCTCATCAGGCATCATTTTCAACCATGACATTCATTCACTGACAATCATTATGATTGTTTGTGAATGAATGTCAATATGTCATGTATAGTGTAGGAGGCATGGCATGACAGCACAGTACAGTGTGTGTGTATATATATATATATATATATATATATATATATATATATATATATATATATATATATATATATATATATATATATATATATGTAGATAGAGAGCACTCTCACTTTCCAAACTTGATGCCAGGGTGCCAGCAGATAAATATACACGGTAAAGGAAGGCACTCACTGGTCTTTTTCTTCAAAATAACTTTAATAATCGAAACGTCACGATTATTAAAGTTATTTTGAAGAAAAAGACCAGTGAGTGCCTTCCTTTACCGTGTATATATATATATATGATTTTTTTTATGTTAAAAAGTGTGCCACGACAAAAATTTTTTGAAAATCACTGCTCTATTCCATGTAAATACTGCTGCTGATTGAGTCACCAGCTGATTGCACTCTGTAGCAGCAACCTTCTATTGCTCTTGAGCAGTACTTTAACTTTGTGTTTAACTTTGGGGTTAAACTCGAGAGTTGCAGGATCCCTAGTACTAAAATGACATGCTCTACCAATTAGAGCAAGTATTTTTTTCCGCTATAATGGCCATTTATTGCGCAATTACTGCAATATGGGGCAGTGTAAATATGTAATGTTGAATAATCAACTGTAGGGGGAGGTGACAGTAAGAAACCAGTGTAGCCACCAATAAGCAAGCGCTATCCAGGGTGCTGAACCTAAAATGGGCTGGCTCCTAAGCTTTAAATCCCTGCTTTTCAAATAAAGATAGCAAGAGAACAAAGAAAAATGATAATAGGAGTAAATTAGAAAGTTGCTTAAAATTGCATGCTCTATCTAAATCATGAAAGTTGGGTTAAGTGTCCCTTTAAGGGTTAATTTGCAAGAAGAACTGCAGTAGAATACAGGTAGAAAGAGAAGGAAAATTGAATGTTTAAAAGTTAAGGTCACTAGCACTTTCCAGCCATGACATTTACTTGCTTTCCTAAGCAGTAATAACCTTAGGGACAAGTCCTGCCGTCAGAACTAAAAAGGTTAATGAAGAAAAACAGAATTTATGTTTACCTGATAAATTTCTTTCTCCAACGGTGTGTCCGGTCCACGGCGTCATCCTTACTTGTGGGATATTCTCTTCCCCAACAGGAAATGGCAAAGAGCCCAGCAAAGCTGGTCACATGATCCCTCCTAGGCTCCGCCTACCCCAGTCATTCGACCGACGTTAAGGAGGAATAATAGCATAGGAGAAACCATATGGTACCGTGGTGACTGTAGTTAAAGAAAATAAATTATCAGACCTGATTAAAAAACCAGGGCGGGCCGTGGACCGGACACACCGTTGGAGAAAGAAATTTATCAGGTAAACATAAATTCTGTTTTCTCCAACATAGGTGTGTCCGGTCCACGGCGTCATCCTTACTTGTGGGAACCAATACCAAAGCTTTAGGACACGGATGAAGGGAGGGAGCAAATCAGGTCACCTAAATGGAAGGCACCACGGCTTGCAAAACCTTTCTCCCAAAAATAGCCTCCGAAGAAGCAAAAGTATCAAACTTGTAAAATTTGGTAAAAGTGTGCAGTGAAGACCAAGTCGCTGCCCTACATATCTGATCAACAGAAGCCTCGTTCTTGAAGGCCCATGTGGAAGCCACAGCCCTAGTGGAATGAGCCGTGATTCTTTCGGGAGGCTGCCGTCCGGCAGTCTCGTAAGCCAATCTGATGATGCTTTTAATCCAAAAAGAGAGAGAGGTAGAAGTTGCTTTTTGACCTCTCCTTTTACCTGAATAAACAACAAACAGGGAAGATGTTTGTCTAAAATCCTTTGTAGCATCTAAATAGAATTTTAGAGCGCGAACAACATCCAAATTGTGCAACAAGCGTTCCTTCTTTGAAACTGGTTTCGGACACAGAGAAGGTACGATAATCTCCTGGTTAATGTTTTTGTTAGAAACAACTTTTGGAAGAAAACCAGGTTTAGTACGTAAAACCACCTTATCTGCATGGAACACCAGATAAGGAGGAGAACACTGCAGAGCAGATAATTCTGAAACTCTTCTAGCAGAAGAAATTGCAACTAAAAACAAAACTTTCCAAGATAATAACTTAATATCAACGGAATGTAAGGGTTCAAACGGAACCCCCTGAAGAACTGAAAGAACTAGATTGAGACTCCAAGGAGGAGTCAAAGGTTTGTAAACAGGCTTGATTCTAACCAGAGCCTGAACAAAGGCTTGAACATCTGGCACAGCTGCCAGTTTTTTGTGAAGTAACACCGACAAGGCAGAAATCTGTCCCTTCAGGGAACTTGCCGACAATCCTTTTTCCAATCCTTCTTGAAGGAAGGATAGAATCCTAGGAATCTTAACCTTGTCCCAAGGGAATCCTTTAGATTCACACCAACAGATATATTTTTTCCAAATTTTGTGGTAAATCTTTCTAGTTACAGGCTTTCTGGCCTGAACAAGAGTATCGATAACAGAATCTGAGAAACCTCGCTTCGATAAAATCAAGCGTTCAATCTCCAAGCAGTCAGCTGGAGTGAAACCAGATTCGGATGTTCGAACGGACCCTGAACAAGAAGGTCTCGTCTCAAAGGTAGCTTCCAAGGTGGAGCCGATGACATATTCACCAGATCTGCATACCAAGTCCTGCGTGGCCACGCAGGAGCTATCAAGATCACCGACGCCCTCTCCTGATTGATCCTGGCTACCAGCCTGGGGATGAGAGGAAACGGCGGGAACACATAAGCTAGTTTGAAGGTCCAAGGTGCTACTAGTGCATCCACTAGAGCCGCCTTGGGATCCCTGGATCTGGACCCGTAGCAAGGAACTTTGAAGTTCTGACGAGAGGCCATCAGATCCATGTCTGGAATGCCCCAAAGTTGAGTGACTTGGGCAAAGATTTCCGGATGGAGTTCCCACTCCCCCGGATGCAATGTCTGACGACTCAGAAAATCCGCTTCCCAATTTTCCACTCCCGGGATGTGGATAGCAGACAGGTGGCAGGAGTGAGACTCCGCCCATAGAATAATCTTGGTCACTTCTTCCATCGCTAGGGAACTCCTTGTTCCCCCCTGATGGTTGATGTACGCAACAGTCGTCATGTTGTCTGATTGAAACCGTATGAACTTGGTCCTCGCTAGCTGAGGCCAAGCCTTGAGAGCATTGAATATCGCTCTCAGTTCCAGAATATTTATCGGTAGAAGAGATTCTTCCCGAGACCAAAGACCCTGAGCTTTCAGGGATCCCCAGACCGCGCCCCAGCCCATCAGACTGGCGTCGGTCGTGACAATGACCCACTCTGGTCTGTGGAATGTCATCCCTCGTGACAGGTTGTCCAGGGACAGCCACCAACGGAGTGAGTCTCTGGTCCTCTGATTTACTTGTATCTTTGGAGACAAGTCTGTATAGTCCCCATTCCACTGACTGAGCATGCACAGTTGTAATGGTCTTAGATGAATGCGCGCAAAAGGAACTATGTCCATTGTCGCTACCATCAACCCGATCACTTCCATGCACTGAGCTACGGAAGGAAGAGGAACGGAATGAAGTATTCGACAAGAGTCCAGAAGCTTTGTCTTTCTGGCCTCTGTTAGAAAAATCCTCATTTCTGAGGAGTCTATAATTGTTCCCAAGAAGGGAACCCTTGTTGACGGGGATAGAGAACTCTTTTCCACGTTCACTTTCCAGCCGTGCGATCTGAGAAAGGCCAGGACGATGTCCGTGTGAGCCTTTGCTCGAGGGAGGGACGACGCTTGAATCAGAATGTCGTCCAGGTAAGGTACAACTGCAATGCCCCTTGGTCTTAGCACAGCTAGAAGGGACCCTAGTACCTTTGTGAAAATCCTTTGAGCAGTGGCTAATCCGAAAGGAAGCGCCACGAACTGGTAATGTTTGTCCAGGAATGCAAACCTTAGGAACCGATGATGTTCCTTGTGGATAGGAATATGTAGATACGCATCCTTTAAATCCACCGTGGTCATGAATTGACCTTCCTGGATGGAAGGAAGGATAGTTCGAATGGTTTCCATCTTGAAAGATGGGACCTTGAGAAATTTGTTTAAGATCTTGAGATCTAGGATTGGTCTGAACGTTCCCTCTTTTTTGGGAACTATGAACAGATTGGAGTAGAACCCCATCCCTTGTTCTCTCAATGGAACAGGATGAATCACTCCCATTTTTAACAGGTCTTCTACACAATGTAAGAACGCCTGTCTTTTTATGTGGTCTGAAGACAACTGAGACCTGTGGAACCTTCCCCTTGGGGGAAGTCCCTTGAATTCCAGAAGATAACCCTGGGAGACTATTTCTAGCGCCCAAGGATCCAGAACATCTCTTGCCCAAGCCTGAGCGAAGAGAGAGAGTCTGCCCCCCACCAGATCCGGTCCCGGATCGGGGGCCGATATTTCATGCTGTCTTGGTAGCAGTGGCAGGTTTCTTTGCCTGCTTTCCCTTGTTCCAGCCTTGCATTGGTCTCCAAGCTGGCTTGGCCTGAGAAGTATTACCCTCTTGCTTAGAGGACGTAGCACCTTGGGCTGGTCCGTTTTTACGAAAGGGACGAAAATTAGGTCTATTTTTTGCCTTGAAAGGCCGATCCTGAGGAAGGGCATGGCCCTTACCCCCAGTGATATCAGAGATAATCTCTTTCAAGTCAGGACCAAACAGCGTTTTCCCCTTGAAAGGAATGTTTAGTAGCTTGTTCTTGGAAGACGCATCAGCCGACCAAGATTTCAACCAAAGCGCTCTGCGCGCCACAATAGCAAACCCAGAATTCTTAGCCGCTAACTTAGCCAATTGCAAAGAGGCGTCTAGAGTGAAAGAATTAGCCAATTTGAGAGCATTGACTCTGTCCATAATCTCCTCATAAGGAGGAGAGTCAATATCGAGCACCTTAATCAGTTCATCAAACCAGAAATATGCGGCTGTAGTGACAGGGACAATGCATGAAATGGGTTGTAGAAGGTAACCCTGCTGAACAAACATCTTTTTAAGCAAACCTTCTAATTTTTTATCCATAGGATCTTTGAAAGCACAACTATCCTCTATGGGAATAGTGGTGCGTTTGTTTAAAGTAGAAACCGCTCCCTCGACCTTGGGGACTGACTGCCATAAGTCCTTTCTGGGGTCGACCATAGGAAACAATTTTTTAAATATGGGGGGAGGGACGAAAGGAATACCGGGCCTTTCCCATTCTTTATTAACAATGTCCGCCACCCGCTTGGGTATAGGAAAAGCTTCTGGGAGCCCCGGCACCTCTAGGAACTTGTCCATTTTACATAGTTTCTCTGGGATGACCAAATTTTCACAATCATCCAGAGTGGATAATACCTCCTTAAGCAAAATGCGGAGATGTTCCAATTTAAATTTAAAAGTAATCACATCAGATTCAGCCTGCTGAGAAATGTTCCCTAAATCAGTAATTTCTCCCTCAGACAAAACCTCCCTGGCTCCCTCAGATTGGGTTAGGGGCCCTTCAGAGATATTAATATCAGCGTCGTCATGCTCTTCAGTAACTAAAACAGAGCATCCACGCTTACGCTGACAAGGGTTCATTTTGGCTAAAATGTTTTTGACAGAATTATCCATTACAGCCGTTAATTGTTGCATAGTAAGGAGTATTGGCGCGCTAGATGTACTAGGGGCCTCCTGAGTGGGCAAGACTCGTGTAGACGAAGGAGGGAATGATGCAGTACCATGCTTACTCCCCTCACTTGAGGAATCATCTTGGGCATCATTGTCATTATCACAAAAATCACATTTATTTAAATGAATAGGAATTCTGGCTTCCCCACATTCAGAACACAGTCTATCTGGTAGTTCAGACATGTTAAACAGGCATAAACTTGATAAGAAAGTACAAAAAACGTTTTGAAATAAAACCGTTACTGTCACTTTAAATTTTAAACTGAACACACTTTATTACTGCAATTGCGAAAAAACATGAAGGAATTGTTCAAAATTCACCAAACTTTCACCACAGTGTCTTAAAGCCTTGAAAATATTGCACACCAATTTTGGAAGCTTTAACCCTTAAAATAACGGAACCGGAGCCGTTTTAAGCTTTAACCCCTTTACAGTCCCTGGTATCTGCTTTGCTGAGACCCAACCAAACCCAAGGGGAATACGATACCAAATGATGCCTTCAGAAGTCTTTTATCAGTATCAGAGCTCCTCTCACATGCGACTGCATGCCATGCCTTTCAAAAACAAGTGCGCAACACCGGCGCGAAAATGAGACTCTGCCTATGCTTTGGGAAAGCCCCTAAAGAATAAGGTGTCTAAAACAGTGCCTGCCGATATAATTATATCAAAATACCCAGAATAAATGATTCCTCAAGGCTAAATAAGTGTTAATATCAATCGATTTAGTCCAAAAAATGTCTACAGTCTAAATAAGCCCTTGTGAAGCCCTTATTTACAATCGTAATAAACATGGCTTACCGGATCCCATAGGGAAAATGACAGCTTCCAGCATTACATCGTCTTGTTAGAATGTGTCATACCTCAAGCAGCAAAGGACTGCAAACTGTTCCCCCAACTGAAGTTAATGCTCTCAACAGTCCTGTGTGGAACAGCCATGGATTTTAGTTACGGTTGCTAAAATCATTTTCCTCATACAAACAGAATTCTTCATCTCTTTTCTGTTTCTGAGTAAATAGTACGTACCAGCACTATTTGAAAATAACAAACTCTTGATTGAATAATGAAAAACTACAGTTAAACACTAAAAAACTCTAAGCCATCTCCGTGGAGATGTTGCCTGTACAACGGCAAAGAGAATGACTGGGGTAGGCGGAGCCTAGGAGGGATCATGTGACCAGCTTTGCTGGGCTCTTTGCCATTTCCTGTTGGGGAAGAGAATATCCCACAAGTAAGGATGACGCCGTGGACCGGACACACCTATGTTGGAGAAACAAAAACACAAGACTTTCTCCTAAGCAACCTTTTCTGGACTAGAAACAGAAACATATGGTTAAAATTACATCTTGTACCCTAAGGGACTGTTAGCTACAAAGAGAAGGTCCACCTGCGGTCACTGGGGCCTTTGAGGGACCTACGGACAGAATTGACAACAGATTTCTGGAACAAAGTCAAGGCTGGTGTGTGCGTGTGGGGTGGGGGGACTGCTGTGTAGTAGTCACGGAGGTCTCAACCTTATATCTGTCCCACCAGATGTGAGAACAGGACCCCCTCTACTTCTCGAGAGACAGCTGCTTGCAATAAGGAAGGCAAAAGCTTTTCCAACTCTCCATGAAGGAGGCAGGAGATGTATTAAACTAAGAGGAGTTATCTAGCAGGATGATGCTGCTAAATCAAAAATCAACACTAAGGAAGGTAGGGAGGGAGAAGTGCAAGTGCTGGAGGGAGAAAGGATTTCTCCACTGACAGGAAAAAAGTGAGCTTCGCCGAAAATGAGAGGGGATAATTAGGAGGGAATAAAGGCAAGAGAAAGCAGAAATAAAAAATAGGTAGTTGCCGAGCAGCAAAAGTGAGGAACGGAAGGGAGACAGGACGAGAGAACTAAAGGGTGGGACCTCCCAATACGCAGATATCCCCATACATTATGCCAACTACCAACAACGTGACGTACTGGCAAGACATAGGTGCAGGTGGGTAAGGGATTAGTCTGCAAGTACAGAAAACTGGCAATCGTAAGGATATTGTATCACCATGAGTATTAGAAGTACAGGTGGCCCTCGGTTTACGCCGGTTCAATTTGCGCCGTTTCAGAATAATAACCTTTTTTTTCAGTCATGTGACTGCTATTGAAAAGCATTGGAAAGCAGTGCACTAATTAAAATAGCCAGTAGGTGGAGCTGTCCGCTTGTGTTGCAGCAAATAATGCAAGCTTAGCAGACTGAAATTGATCTGTGTACACAGAGCAGACCAGACCTATTGAGCAACAAGATCTAGCAGCCACTTCCCTTTTATCTTCCAGTCCAGCTGCTTGAGGTGAGGGTGCCTAACTGCCTATTAATCACTGCAGATTGAAATGCATAGAATAGGTACAGACCCAATATTATCTATCATACTAACAATGCAGTGAACTGTTTGCAGAAAAATGCATGTAAAAAAAGTTTTTGTTCATTAAACTTAGTTTGATGATGATACAATCTGTTGTGTAATTATTTTATTAGGTGATGTTTAGCAAATGCTTTTGTTCATTAAACTTAGTTTGATGATGATACAATCTATAATATTAGGTTTATAATGCTGTTTAGCATTTAAAGTCTTCATTTCAAAGCTTTAAAAATAATGTATTAGATGTTACTTATGACAATTTTGAGAGGGGCCTGGAACCTAACTCCCTCACTTTCCATTGACTTACATTATAAACTGGGTTTCACTTTATAACGGTTTCGATTTACAACCATTCCTTCTGGAACCTAACCCCGGCGTAAACTGAGGGCTACCTGTATAGTCTAATATAGTAACATATGTACATGTCATACAATATCCATGATATTCAGCATATAACCTAGAAGATTACCTGCTAAACAATCAAGTAAATCATTAAAAGGGACCTTATAGTAATAACATTACATGCTCTAAGCTGTCATTTTAAGACAATGGACCCTAGACTACTGTGTTTAAAAAAAAACCAAATGGGTTAAATACACAGTAGAAGTGCTGCTCAGGACTCGCAGAGCACCTGCTGGTTCCAGAGTAGAAAAGGTTGCTGATCCAATCACTAGTGCTAGTTGTACAACTCAGATGTGGTACTAGCAGTGCTGATGGGATCAGCAGCGTTTTCTTCTCTGGATCAGCAGTGCATTGCGAGTCCTGAGCGGTATTTCTACTCTCTTCGCGGGGGTTTAACACACAGTAGGCTGGGGTCAGCAGTCTTAAAATTGCATGTTTGAACGGATTAGAGCATGTCATTTTCTTTTTTTTTCTATATTGGCCCTTTAAATATGAATATAAAATTAGCCTTTTTGTTTGCACATTTATTAAAACAAATCCCTGTCTTGTGCTATCAGTGAGATTAATACGGATGAACCTTATGAAGTGACACTTATTTTCTGACCAAATGTGTCCATAGGGGTCAAACTGTGCACAAGTTTTACTGCCTATTTAAAAGAAACATAACAATGGTAATCTACTCTTACTTCATGTGTAGAAAAGAAACAAAAACCTAGTGCTACAGAGTAACAACATTTAAACTACGTAAAACTTAAAGTGATGGTAAACTATCACTAATATATAACTTATATGTATGAATTTTACCAACATTCAATATACTAATCGCAATAATATATTTGTAAAAAAAAAATATATTTTTCGACAAAATCAAAGTTTTCTATACCTGTCTGTCAATAGTTTCCCTCCTCCCACTTTAAAAAGCCATCGTTATTATCCGTGACGTTCTTTGCTGGGTTGATCATCTGAAACGTCCGATAATTGGGCGGTACTGATCGCAGTGATTGACAGGACAATCAGATGCATCACTCGATGCGCGCTCCCGTGTATTAGTTACATAGCGCATGCTCTAATTTTTTGTGACGTAACTTAAGTAAACAGTGATTCACGGTTTACTTGTACTAAAAGCACGGAATAAATAGTGTGCTCTCGTTGTGAAAATGCATTTTAATGTTGCGCTTTGCTTGTCATATAAAATTAATATGCCGATGTATTTTAAAAAATTGTAATAGACATAACCTTTTAAAGTTTAGATATTCTTACTTATATAATTTCACAAAGATTTGCTTCCACTGTCTTCAAAATATAACACTGATTCGTAATAGTATCTACGATTCAGTGTTTACTATCGCGTCAGTATGTTACGCCCATTTAAATTATCACGAATGTGCGAAAATTATCATGAACGTGCAAGGCTGACTTTGTGGGCTTGTAGGAATAGGAATTAATACGCATGCGTTATTTTTATGGTCCGTTCACACATAGAAAACAGCAAGGCAGCTGATTCAGTTTATGATTGGTGGATCGCGAAAAGAAAAAAAAAACATACATACATAGCGGGGTCGTTTAAGCAGCGTAGATGAAAACGATTAAAATAGGTAAAAAGCTAATATTTTCAATTCATAATTTTAAATTATTTTTATATACTTATTTGTGTGTCATATTTCGGATGGCAGCTTCGATAAGTACATGGTTTACCATCCCTTTAACATAAAACAGTATCTTCACATGAAAACTATATAAAAAATTGTTGGGGAATTAAAGTGATACTAAACCCAAATTTTTTCTTTCATAATTCAGATAGAGCATGCAATTTAAAGCAACTTTCTAATGTACTCCTATTATAAATGTTATTCGTTCTCTTGATATCTTTATTTGAAAAGCAGGATTGTAAGCATAGAAGACAGACAATTTTTGGTTCAGAACTTGAGTAGTGCTTGCTGATTGGTGGCTAAATGTAGCCACCAATAAGCAAGCGCTATCCATGGTGCTGAATCTTAAATGTAGCCACAAATAAATCAAGCTCTATCCAGGGTGCTGAACCTAAAATGGGCCGGCTTCTAAGCTTTACATTCCTGCTTTTCAAATAAAGATAGCAAGAAAATGAAGAAAAATTGATAATAGGAGTAAATTAGAAAGTTGCTTAAAACTGCATGCTCTATCTGAATCACGAAAGAAACAAATTTGGGTTTAGTATCCCTTAAAATAAACAGAATTTGTTTAAAAACCAAATGCGCTATTGAAACAGATGATATTTATATCTAGATTAGAATGTTCCTTTTAAGTACACAGTTCTCAGTGGGGGAAGATGATGATACTGGAATTACTTTAAAATTTAGATGAACAGTGATTTCCCAAACTAAACAATTAAAACATACCTATATTCTGTAAATCGAAAGTTGTGGCTGGATATAAAACAACATCTAATATACACTGCTCAAAAAAATAAAGGGAACACTTAAACAACACAATGTAACTCCAAGTCAATCACACTTCTGTGAAATCAAACTGTCCACTTAGGAAGCAACACTGAGTGACAATCAATGTCACATGCTGTTGTGCAAATGGGATAGACAACAGGTGGAAATTATAGGCAATTAGCAAGACACCCCCAATAAAGGAGTAGTTCTGCAGGTGGTGACCACAGACCACTTCTCAGTTCCTATGCTTTCTGGCTGATGTTTTGGTCACTTATGAATTCTGGCTGTGCTTTCACTCTAGTGGTAGCATGAGACGGAGTCTACAACCCACACAAGTGGCTCAGGTAGTGCAGCTCATCCAGGATGGCACATCAATGCGAGCTGTGGCAAGAAGGTTTGCTGTGTCTGTAAGCGTAGTGTCCAGAGCATGGAGGCGCTACCAGGAGACAGGCCAGTACATCAGGAGACGTGGAGGAGGCCATAGGAGGGCAACAACCCAGCAGCAGGACCGCTACCTCTGCCTTTGTGCAAGGAGGAACAGGAGCACTGCCAGAGGCCTGCAAAATGACCTCAAGCAGGCCACAAATGTGCATGTGTCTGCTCAAACAGTCAGAAACAGACTTCATGAGGGGGGTATGAGGGCCCGACGTCCACAGGTGGGGGTTCTGCTTACAGCCCAACACCGTGCAGGACGTTTGACATTTGCCAGAGAACACCAAGATTGGCAAATTCGCCACTGGCGCCCTGTGCTCTTCACAGATGAAAGCAGGGGCACACTGAGCACATTTGACAGACGTGACAGTCTGGAGATGCCGTGGAAAACGTTCTGCTGCCTGCAACATCCTCCAGCATGGCCGGTTTGGCAGTAGGTCAGTAATGGTGTGGGGTGGCATTTCTTTGAGGGGCCGAACAGCCCTCCACGTGCTCGCCAGAGGTAGCCTGACTGCCATTAGGTATCAAGATGAGATCCTCAGACCCCTTGTGAGACCATATGCTGGTGCGGTTGGCCCTGGGTTCCTCCTAATGCAAGACAATGCTAGACCTCATGTGGCTGGAGTGTGTCAGCAGTTCCTGCAAGACGAAGGCATTGATGCTATGGACTGGCCCACCCGTTCCCCAGACCTGAATCCAATTGAGCACATCTGGGACATCATGTCTCGCTCCATCCACCAACTTCACGTTGCACCACAGACTGTCCAGGAGTTGGTGGATGCTTTAGTCCATGTCTGGGAGGAGATCCCTCAGGAGACCATCCGCCACCTCATCAGGAGCATGCACAGGCGTTGTAGGGAGGTCATACAGGCACGTGGAGGCCACACACACTACTGAGCCTCATTTTGACTTGTTTTAAGGACATTACATCAAAGTTGGATCCGCCTGTAGTGTGTTTTTCCACTTTAATTTTGAGTGTGACTCCAAATCCAGACCTCCATGGGTTAAAAAATTTGATTTCCATTTTTTAATTTTTGTGTGATTTTGTTGTCAGCACATTCAACTATGTAAAGAACAAAGTATTTAATTAGAATATTTAATTCATTCAGATCTAGGATGTGTTATTTTAGTGTTCCCTTTATTTTTTTGAGCAGTGTATTAGAAGCAGCATATAAAGTACTCTAATTATCGGGATACATTTGGAGTCTTTGTTAATGAGCTTTACCACTGTAGCGTACATGGTACAGTCCAAAGCCAATCTTTAAGCAATGCAACAATATGTACTGAGGCAAGTACAGTCCAGACTGCTTTTCTCTAGGGCTAATTAAAGGCTCATCAACCCTAGATACTGGAGACAGATTGCAGTAGCAATCAAACGCAAGGTTTTAACGAACTGGCAAAACACTTTCATTTTCATAAGATCCTGCCAAAAAACAAGTGTTACACATCAATATTTTAAAAAAAAAAAAAAAAAACTGATTAAAGGACAGCAAGGAAGATTTGTTTATTTAAGTCCTAATCCTTTTACACTTAGAGGGACCAGCTGACAACCATAGTTTGGTAGTTAGTGAAGACTAAATGATCATATTTGTATAAAACCCGTATCCCTGTAGGTTAACCAGCACAAAGCCAGTACCGCTGTTACATACCTTTGAGTGAAAAACCACCGCCACTTTCTGATTCACTGTCTGTGTCAAAGAGATCTTTGAATTCTCTCTTGTCTTCTTCCTTCTTTTCTGTCCTCCTCTTTATTGTAGGGAGGTTCAGATCCTCCATCTGACAGTAGAAATAATAGGGAATATAGTCAAAGGAAAATGGTAACCTAGTAATATATTTTAAAATAAAAAGTTTATTGAAAAATCAATTTCACTATATTGTATATAATAGTAGTAGACACAGGGAAAAGGACTGGAAATGTATATGTTATGCTAAAGACAATTAAGAAATTATTTTTTTATTTATGTGGCTAGTATTTTTTCCTGGATGATAAATTTTAGTGCTATTTTTCCCTCACAGTAGTATAGACCAGTAGTTGGAAACAGTTGGCCCTTAGAGACTTAGGGCCCGATATTTAAAACCTCGCCGGCATGGAGAGAAATCACACTACATCTTTGGGATTTTTTTTTAGACTTCTATTGTAAAGTAGGAATCGGTTTCACATACAGAATAATACATAGAAACCCAAACCGTGTGCCATACCAACGAGACTTCTTAGATCATCTCACCTGAGCGGCGAGGTTATGAATATCAGGCCCTTAGAGAGTCCTGCAGAGCAGGAGAGATGACCATTTGTACAAAGGGGGGGGGGGGGGGAGGATCTACATCAGACGACTTACACATATCTCACCATCTATATTCCTCTTTCTAGTGTAAACGCAATATTCACAGCACGGTAGTAACCTTGGAGGCCAGTATAGGAAATGTAACTACTGTGCATACATAACGATAACATTGCTGGGCTAGAGACAACTCTTTTCAAGCACAGATACAAACAGTTGATGTAAGTATAGGAATACCCATTTAAACAAATAATTTAACCTCTTAAGGACATATGACGGAATTTTTCCGTCATAAAACAATTGAGCAAACTGAAAGCTGTGTCCTTAAAGGGTTAAAGGAACATTCTGAAGAAAAAAAAAACCATGCTCTATTTTGTCAGTGTGTAATTTTTGCAATACGGACTCTAGTTTACTATGTGTTAAACCCCTTTCAAGAGGTTAAACAGTGTTAGTCATTCATTTTTTCAGGATATTTGAAAGTTTCCACTATACAGCAGGTATAATGAATACAAATATATATATTTTTTTTTAAAGATAGATAATCCCTTTATTACCCATTCCCCAGTTTTGCATAACCAACACAGTTATATTAATACACTTTTTACCTCTGTGATTACCTTGTATCTAAGCCTCTTCTGAAAGCCCCTGATCACATGGCTATTTATTTATTATCATCTATTGACTGGCATTTTATCCAATTGTGCAATGTCTGCCACAAGCCACGTGCGTGATCACAATGTTATCTATATGGCTAACATGAACTAGCAGTCTCCTGTTGTGAAAGCAAATAAAAAAGCATGTGATAAGAGGCTGTCTTTAATGGCTTAGAAACAGGCAGACATTTAGAGGGTTAAATGTTATAAAGTATATTAATAGAACAATGTTGGTTGTGCCAAGCTGGGGAATAGGTAGTAAAGGCGTTAGCTATCTTTTTAAACAATAACAATTTTAGTGTTGACTGTCCCTTTAACTTCTTTAAAAGGCACAGTCTACACCAGAATTGTTATTGTTTAAAGAGATAAATAATCCCTTTATTTACCATTCCCCAGCTTTGCACAACCAACATTGTTATATTAATATACTTTATAACATTTAAACCTCTAAAAGCCTGTTTCTAAGCCACTACAGACAGCCTCTTATCACATGCTTTTTAATTATCTTTTCACAACAAGAGACTGCTAGTTCATGTGTGCCATATAGATAACATTGTGCTTACTCCCGTGGAGTTACCTAGGAGTCAGCACTGATTGGCTAAAATGGATGTCTGTCAAAATAACATATAAGGGGCAGTCTGCAGAGGCTTAGATACAAGGTCATCACATAGGTAAAAAATGTATTCGTATAACTATTGGTTATCCAAAACTGGGGAATGGGTAATAAAGGGATTATCTATCTTTTTAAATAACAACATTTTTGGAGTAGACTCTCCCTTTAAAAGGACATAAAACCCAAATTTTTCTTTCATGATTCACATAGAACATACAATTTTAAACAACTTTCAAATTCATTTCTATTATCAAATTTGATTTGTTTTCTGGTTATCCTTTGTTGGAAAACATGGATGTAAGCTCAAGAGTGTGCACGTGTCTGCAGCACTATTTCCGGTCATGTAGTGCTCAGGCATGTGCACATTACCTACTCTTCAACAAAAACATGAGAAGGAAGCAAATTTATTTGTTTTCTATATGACTTAAAGGGGACACTAAACACAAAATTTTTCTTTCATGATTCAGTTAGAGAATATAATTTTAAACATTCAAATTTACTTCTATAATCTAATTTGTTTTATTTTTTTAGATATCCTTTGTTGAAGAAATAGCAATGCATATGGGTGAGCCAATCACACGAGGCATCTATGTGCAGCCACCAATCAGCAGCCACTGAGCCTATCTAGATATGCTTTTCAGCTAAGAATATCAAGATAATGAAACAAATTAGATACTAGAAGTAAATAAGAAAGTTGTTTAAAATTGCACTCTCTTTCTAAATCATGAAAGAAAAAAAATGGGGTTTCATGTTCCTTTAAAGACAAATTTGGGGTTTCATGTACCTTTACCTATCCGGTTGAAGTAAATCTTGCAGGATTCAGTCATTAAAGGGATAGTCTAGTCAAAAGTAAACTTTGGGTAGAGCAGACAATTTTAAGCAATTTTCTAATTTTCTCCTATTATCAATTTTTCTTTCTCTTCCTATCTTTATTTGGATGTAAAGAATAGGAGACAGCCCATTTTGGCTCAGCACCTGGGTAGCGCTTGCTGATTGGTGGCTACATTTAGACACCAATCAAAGTGCTACCAAGGTGCTGCACCCAAAATGGGCCGGCTCATATGCTTACATTCTTGCTTTTTCAAATTAAGATAGCAAGAGAATTAAGAAAAATTGACAATAGGAGTAAATTAGAAATTTGCTTAAAATTGTTGCTCTATATGAATCATGAAAGTTTAATTTTGTCTAGACTATCCCTTTAAGTCCTTAGTGTGGGGGTTCATTTATATTTCTTACTTTATTGGCCACAGCAAAGGAAAGAGAATAAAAAAGCTGCTTTTCAATGGGTATTTACTAGAACTGCAAACCAGTGCAGACATTGCTAATAAAATATGCTTTTTTATATTGCAGTGCTTAATTAGTGCTCTATTTACTGTGTATACATAAACAATTACTATACATGTACCTTTAAAGCCATATATAATATTCATATTTTACATCATATGCTGTTTTAGTTGTCCTTCTTTAAATTCATATTAATTTAGTTGCAACATTCTGAAGATACCCATTCTATGGTTTCTCGCAGTTAAAGGGACACTGAACCCAAATGTTTTCATTCGTGATTCAGATAGAGCATGACATTTTAAGCAACTTTCTAATTTACTCCTATTATCAAATTTTCTTCATTCTCTTGGTATCTTTATTTGAAATGTAAGAATGTAAGTTTAGATGCCGCCCATTTTTGGTGAACAACCTGGCTTGTTCTTGCTGATTGGTGGATAAATTCATCCACCAATAAAAAAGTGCTGTCCGCGATTCTGAACCAAAAAAAAGCTTAGATGCCTTCTTTTTCAAATAAAGATAGCAAGAGAATGAAACAAATTTGATAATAGGAGTAAATTAGAAAGTTGCTTAACCCCTTAGTGACCAGAGCACTTTTCCATTTTCTGTCCGTTTGGGACCAAGGCTATTTTTACATTTCTGCGGTGTTTGTGTTTAGCTGAAATTTTCCTCTTACTCATTTACTGTACCCACACATATTATATACCGTTTTTCTCGCCATTAAATGGACTTTCTAAAAATACCATTATTTTCATCATATCTTATCATTTACTATAAAAAAAATTATAAAATATGAGGAAAAATGGAAAAAAACACACTTTTTCTAACTTTGAACCCCAAAATCTGTTACATATCTACAACCACCAAAAAACACCCATGCTAAATTGTTTCTAAATTTTGTCCTGAGTTTAGAAATACCCAATGTTTACATCTTCTTTGCTTTTTTTGTAACTTATAGGGCCATAAATACAAGTAGCACTTTGCTATTTTCAAACCATTTTTTTTCAAAATTAACACTAGTTACATTAGAACACTAATATCTTTCAGGAATCCCTGAATATCCATTGACATGTATATATTTTTTTTTAGAAGACATCCCAAATTATTGATCTAGGCCCATTTTGCTATATTTCATGCCACCATTTCACCGCCAAATGCGATCAAATACAAAAAATTGTTCACTTTTTCACAAATTTTTTCACAAACTTTCAGTTTCTCACTGAAATTATTTACATACTGCTTGTGCAATTATGGCATAAATGGTTGTAAATTCTTCTCTGGGATCCCCTTTGTTCAGAAATAGCAGACATATATGGCTTTGGCATTGCTTTTTGGTAATTAGAAGGCCGCTAAATGCCACTGCGCACCACACGTGTATTATGCCCAGCAGTGAAGGGGTTAATTAGGGAGCATGTAAGGAGCTTTTTGGGGTAATTTTAGCTTTAGTGTAGTGTAGTAGACAACCCCAAGTATTGATCTAGGCCCATTTTGGTATATTTCATGCCACCATTTCACCGCCAAATGCGATCAAATTAAAAAAAAACGTAAAATTTTTCACAATTTTAGGTTTCTCACTGAAATAATTTACAAACAGCTTGTGCAATTATGGCACAAATGGTTGTAAATGCTTCTCTGGGATCCCCTTTGTTCAGAAATAGCAGACATATATGACTTTGGAGTTGCTTTTTGGTAATTAGAATGCTGCTAAATGGCGCTGCGCATCACACGTGTATTATGGCTAGCAGTGAAGGGGTTAATTAGGTAGCTTGTAGGGAGCTTGCAGGGTTAATTTTAGCTTTAGTGTAAAGATCAGCCTCCCACCTGAAACATCAGACCCCCTGATCCCTCCCAAACATCTCTCTTCCCTCCCCTACCCCACAAATGTCCCCGCCATCTTAAGTACTGGCAGAAACTCTGCCAGTACTAAAATAAAAGGTATATTTGGGCTTTTTTGTGCATTTTTTGTTAGCATATTTACATATGCTTCTGTGTAGGGATCCCCCTTAGCCCCCAACCTCACTGATCCCCCACTAAACAGCTCTCTAACTTAATGTGCGCCATCTTGGGTACTGGCAGCTGTCTGCCAGTACCCAGTTTAGTGAAAAAAAATGCTTTTTTTTTAATAAAATATGTCCCTTTTCTGTAGTGTAGCTTTCCCCCCCCCCCCCAAGACCAACCCCCCACCCCTTCCAGATCCCTTAGATGGTTTTGAAAAAAGTTTATTTCATTTTTTTTTTACTTTAACTTTTTTACTTTTCTGTAGTGTAGCGGTTCCCACCCGCTCCCGCCCCGTGCACGCGCCCGCCCGCCACCCCCCGTGCACGCGCGCCCGTGCGCGCCCCCGACGGTCCCGATCCCGATCCCGCCCCCCGTGACGTCACGCGCAACACCGATGGCCGCCCACCCGCCTCCCAATTCGGCTCCCACCCACCAACGATACCGGCCATCGATGTCCGGTGCAGAGAGGGCCACAGAGTGGCTCTCTCTGCATCGGATGGCCATGTATGGTTATTGCAGGATGCCTCCATATCGAGGCATCACTGCAATAACCGGAAAGCAGCTGGAAGCGAGCAGGATCGCTTCCAGCTGCTTTCCACACAGAGGACGTGCAGGGTACGTCCTCAGGCGTTAACTGCCTTTTTTTTTAGGACGTACCCTGCACGTCCTCGGTCATTAAGGGGTTAAAATTGCACGCTCTATCTGAATCACAAAAGAAAACATTTGGGTTCAGTGTCCCTTTAAGTTAAAGACATACATTTTGTTAATGTCTTCCGTTAAAATAAATATGCTGGTTACATCGACACAAATGCAGGCACTGGCGAACAAGTTGTTGTCTAAACTGTGCTATCCTGCAAGAAACTAGTCATGGTATAAGTCTGAATGTAAAGTGTTAGGTTGGATACATTTTGCTGAATAAAATCAGTATCTGTCCCTTTTTTTCCTGTCCTCTTTCTTCCCCTCATTAATAACCAGACGATAATGAGATAACAGGAAGTCGTGAGAGACTCCAAAGCTGGCATTTTATATTTCCTCTTTTTTCCTGTTATTGAAGTAGCTGAACCCTCTGCTCGTTAATCTGCTGCTCTTAATGAAGGAGCTAACGACTGCTGCCACCCTTCCACAGCGGCATCATTAGAGGCTGTTAGAAGCTCCTGGAAAAATGCTTAGCGCTGTAATTATTAGCACTGACGAGAGTTGAAAGCTCTCACACACTCACTTGCACACACACGAGCGAGAACAGACACAGCAGACAGCTCTCAGATTTACCTACACACGCACAGTTCCTACACGCTCATCAATACTGACAGCTCTCCTGTGGGGTGAGCCAGGATATTCCCCAAAGCCACAGGAAGCAAGAAAGCTTGGTGTTAACCCTTTCACTAACTGAATATACAGCAAAGCACCAACTTGTAATACAAAGGAGTCAGCTTTACTGTACTTTATTGTTACAACATAGTCCTGTGCTAAATAAATGCACATTGTGTAGTGAAAATATTGAAGAGAACACGTCGAAAAAAATTACATACATCAAGCAAAATTGTCCCTAAAATCCTAGGGCTAAAAGTTAACTCATTAATTTGTTTAACTGAGTTTTGATGGACTAAGTTTAGCAAGGTCTAATTTTTGATTCAATAACTACATGCATTATTTTTAAAAGTTATTTAAGAAAATATCCTGCAATTAGTTATATTTCCATTATTCTACCTAATACAAATTTCAAATATGGCCTGAAATATTGCAGATAAATGTATTTATTTATTTTTATTTATGGATAATAATATGTTTTACTCTTTAGTGCGCCTCGCACTTCATTTTGATCAAAATGAAAGGGACATGAAACCTTACATGTTTCTTTCATAACTCATAAAGGTCATTCATTTTTAAGCAACTTTCCAATTTACTGGTATCCTTTATTGAAGGAGCAGCAATGCACTACTGGGAGCTAGATGAACATACAGTATGTGCAGCCACCAATCAGCAGCTCGCTCCTGAGCCTACCTAAGTAGGCGTTTCAACAAATGATACCAAGAGAACTAAGCAAATTACATAAAAGTAAATTGGAAAGTTATTTAAATTGTATGCTCTATCTGAATCATAAAAATGTGTTTTAGGTTTCCTATACCTTTAAAGGGACAGTCTACTTTATCTTTTTTAAACAATAAAAAAATGGATAATCCCTTTATTACCCATTCCCCAATTTGCAACAAGCAACACAGTTACATTAATATACTTTTTGCCTCTGTGATTACCTTGTATCTGAGCTTCTTCTGACAGCCCCCTGATCACATGGTTATTTAAAGACTTACATTTTAGACAATTAGTGCTGACTTGTGAATAACTCCATGGGAGTGAGCACAATGTTATCTATATGACACACATGAACTAGCACTGTCTGGCTGTGAAAAGGTATACAAATGCATAAGATAAAATGCTGCCTGCAGAGGCTTAGAAAAAGGTAGAAATTTAGAGATTTAAAGGTTATAAAGTATATTAATATAACAACGTTGGCTGTGCAAAGCTGGGGAATGGGTAGTAAAAGGTGTTTACCTTTTTAAACAATATAAATTTTGTTGTAGAATATCCCTTTAAAAGAACATAGAAGAAAGAATGACTTCCAGACCTCCAAACATGCAAAATGTTTACATGTATAATTAAAATGAAGAATTTTTTGAGAACAGATCGATGGGACAATATACCCAAATCAGGGGCTGCATTATGCAAACAATAGGGAACTGTAAAGCATGGTCCCAAGGATGCTGACGTTACTTATTTGTAAAGTGATTACAGACCTGTTGCTGGGCATGTGTTGCATTTCAGTCAATCTAACTGACCTGAATCAATACTGAGCATGTGTGGTAACGATTTTGTATTCTTTTGGCACCTACAATTCTCAAGATTATTGCAATTACTGCACATTATAATGGCCGAGGGTTTATAGTGCATCAGGTTAGCTGTATCGACCTTGCCTTCCAGTTGCAATTTAAAAAAATTTAAAACAACAAAAAAAAATGTGCTGACATCTTGCAGGTGAAAAGGAAACTTTAGAATTAAAAATAAATAGTTGCAATTTAAAGCCAAACTTTTAAAAATAAAAATGAAAGCGGATTAAACTGCAATTGAAAAAGGAAATGCATGTTCCATCCATTGAGATTAATTGCTTACTGGATGATAACAACTGCGATTGCTCCCAAGTTTGCAATTAAAACTCTTTTTACTTAGTTTCATTTATTTATTTTAAAATCTTTTACGTTTAACAAACTACTGGCTTTATAATACATAATTAAAAAGGTGAACAATTTCAAGCGCTACACGACTGACTGAACGTGATACGTTACACTTAAAGGGATACTGAACCCAAATTTTTTCTTTCATGATTTTAGCTAGAGCATGTAATTTTATTAGCAGGAATGGAAAGCTTATGAGCCGGCCCCATCTATGGTTCAGCACCTGGGTAGCGCTTCCTGATTGGTGGGTAAATGTACCCACCAATAAGCAAGCGCTATCCATGGTGCTGAACCAAAGATAGCTCGGCTCATAAGCTTACATTCCAGCCTTTTCAAATAAAGATACAAAGAGAATTAATAAAAAATAATAATAGGAGTACATTAGTAAGTTGCTTAAAATTGATCTGAATCATGAAAGAAAAAAAATGTGGGTTCAGTATCTCTTTAAATGGACATTAAAAGCCCATTTTTATAAATGCATAGTCTATATCAGCAATTACTTTGTAGAAGAAGATTAATATTATTTTTGTGGTCCACACTACCCTAACGTCTCTGCTTTCCTCCTCCTATTCATTTTACTGTTCGTCAGTGCTTCCTAGCCCCACCAATACCACACAAACCTATTCCCAAAGTGTTATTTCAAACCAGTACCCAATTATTAGAGAAAGCTGCAAATAATTAGCTAGAAATGCACTGTAGCCATCCTCTGGAAACCAAGCAGTTAAAAGACATGCAGGAGGCGGCATATTTTTTTCTTTTAAAAAAAGTTTATCTTGTCTAGGCTTCTCAGAGCTCAGCGTGGGAGTAGAGATAGTCACACTGCCACCTTCTGGCTGACAGCAATATGTCCTAAATTGAGGCAATGCTAATCCCTTGAGCTGTCAGTTCCTGCAAGGCATTAGCATTATGTAAATAAGCATTTGAGTCCCATGGCAGAGTCATGTCAAAGCTACAGCCAAAGTGATCAGTTCCTCTGGGAACTACAAGCCCTCACAGATCGTTAGACATACAGCTCACTGACAGACCAGCACAGCAATCAGCCTCACTATCAGAAAAACTGATTCAAAATATTCCGTTATTAATTTATATATATATATATAAAAAAGTATTTAGTTAGAGACATAAAAGTGTAAACAATGCTCTAATGTGTTAGACCATTTCATTATTGCACTGTTGCTTGTATACACCCAGTGTTAAACACATAGTTAAAGTCAGCTCCAGCAATGCACTACTGGGACCAAGCTGAATACACCTTGCGAGCCAATGACATGAGGCATATGTTTATAGCCACCAATCACCAGCTAGCTCCAAGGAGCGCACTGCTGCTTCCGAGAATAAAGTAAATTTGATAAGTGAAGTAAAATTAAAACGTTCCTTAAAGGGACATTAAACCCAAACATTTACTTTCATGATTCAGATGGAGAATACCATTTTAAACAACTTTCTAATTTACTTCTATTATCTAATTTGCTTCATTCTCTTGATATTCTTTCCTGAAAAGCATATCTAAATAGGCTCAGTAGCTTTGGATTGGTGGCTGCACATAGTTGCCTCATCTGATTGGCTCACCCATGTGAATTGCTATTTCTTTAACAAAAGATATCTAAATAATTAAGCAAATTAGATAATAGAAATAAATTGGAATGTTGTTTAAAATTGTATTTTCTATCTGAATCATGAAAGAAATTTTTTGGGTTTAGTGTACCTTTAAAATGGCATGTTCTATCTGATTCATGACTGTTTGATTTTGACATGCCCCTTTAATAAGCTGAATTGTTTTTATTGTTCTCATATGTGCATGTGTGGTATGAGGAGGGCAAGCTCATTTTCTACCCTGCAAATCAAATGGTTGTGATGTACAAAATGAATCCCATTTTAATATAAATATTCTAAGCTTAACTGTAAAACTTTTTTTTATTAAAAATACTTTTGCATTGTTTAATAGTGCTGTGTTGTGTATACAAATGAAAACACACGAGATTAAAAATGCATCTTAGGAAACATCTAAAAAAACATTGTTTGTGAATAGAACCAGTTTTGCAATACACATCTAGTAGGAGCTATCGCTGTTTCAGTGAGAGCTTAAACTGTGCACTTGGCGTATGTCCAAGTGAACTTTTCCTCCACATTCAACTTAGCAACTGTTCAGAGAATAAGCTAAAGAAGAATTTGAATTGTCAATATGGCAATGATCCAAAGCATACAGCCAAATTAAAGGGACAGTCTAGTCCAGAAGTTTAAAAAGATAGATAAATCCCTTTAGTACCCATTCCTCAGTTTTGCATAACAAGCATCGTTATATTTATATACTTTTTACTTATATGATTACCTTGTATCTAAGCCTCTGCAGACTGCCCCCTTATTTCAGTTCTTTTTACAGACAGGCATTTTAGCCAATCAGTGCCGACTCCTAGGTAACTCCACTGGAGTGAACAAAAACAGAATTTATGCTTACCTGATAAATTACTTTCTCCAACGGTGTGTCCGGTCCACGGCGTCATCCTTACTTGTGGGATATTCTCTTCCCCAACAGGAAATGGCAAAGAGTCCCAGCAAAGCTGGTCACATGATCCCTCCTAGGCTCCGCCCACCCCAGTCATTCGACCGACGGACAGGAGGAAATATATATAGGAGAAACCATATGATACCGTGGTGACTGTAGTTAGAGAAAATAATTCATCAGACCTGATTAAAAAACCAGGGCGGGCCGTGGACCGGACACACCGTTGGAGAAAGTAATTTATCAGGTAAGCATAAATTCTGTTTTCTCCAACATTGGTGTGTCCGGTCCACGGCGTCATCCTTACTTGTGGGAACCAATACCAAAGCTTTAGGACACGGATGAAGGGAGGGAGCAAATCAGGTCACCTAAATGGAAGGCACCACGGCTTGCAAAACCTTTCTCCCAAAAATAGCCTCCGAAGAAGCAAAAGTATCAAATTTGTAAAATTTGGCAAAAGTGTGCAGTGAAGACCAAGTCGCTGTCTTACATATCTGGTCAACAGAAGCCTCGTTCTTGAAGGCCCATGTGGAAGCCACAGCCCTAGTGGAGTGAGCTGTGATTCTTTCAGGAGGCTGCCGTCCGGCAGTCTCATAAGCCAATCGGATAATGCTTTTAAGCCAAAAGGAAAGAGAGGTAGAAGTCGCTTTTTGACCTCTCCTTTTACCAGAATAAACAACAAACAAGGAAGATGTTTGTCTGAAATCTTTAGTAGCCTCTAAATAGAATTTTAGAGCATGGACTACGTCCAAATTGTGTAACAAACGTTCCTTCTTTGAAACTGGATTCGGACACAAAAAAGGTACAACTATCTCCTGGTTAATATTTTTGTTGGAAACAACTTTTGGAAGAAAACCAGGCTTAGTACGCAAAACCACCTTATCTGCATGGAACACCAGATAGGGCGGAGAACACTGTAGAGCAGATAACTCTGAAACTCTTCTAGCAGAAGAAATTGCAACCAAAAACAAAACTTTCCAAGATAATAACTTAATATCTACGGAATGTAAGGGTTCAAACGGAACCCCTTGAAGAACTGAAAGAACTAGATTTAGACTCCAGGGAGGAGTCAAAGGTCTGTAAACAGGCTTGATCCTAACCAGAGCCTGAACAAATGCTTGAACATCTGGCACAGCTGCCAGTCTTTTGTGAAGTAAAACAGATAAAGCAGAGATCTGTCCCTTCAGAGAACTTGCAGATAATCCTTTCTCCAAACCTTTTTGTAGAAAGGATAGAATCTTAGGAATTTTTATCTTGTTCCATAGGAATCCTTTAGATTCACACCAACAGATATATTTTTTCCATATTTTATGGTAAATTTTTCTAGTTACAGGCTTTCTAGCCTGAATCAGAGTATCTATTACAGAATCTGAAAACCCGCGCTTTGATAAAATCAAGCGTTCAATCTCCAAGCCGTCAGTTGGAGGGAAACCAGATTCGGATGTTCGAATGGACCCTGAACAAGAAGGTCCTGTCTCAAAGGTAGCTTCCATGGTGGAGCCGATGACATATTCACCAGGTCTGCATACCAAGTCCTGCGTGGCCACGCAGGAGCTATCAAGATCACCGAGGCCCTCTCCTGATTGATCCTGGCTACCAGCCTGGGGATGAGAGGAAACGGTGGGAATACATAAGCTAGGTTGAAGGTCCAAGGTGCTACTAGTGCATCTACTAGTCCTGGATCTGGACCCGTAGCAAGGAACCTTGAAGTTCTGACGAGACGCCATCAGATCCATGTCTGGAATGCCCCATAATTGAGTTATTTGGGCAAAGATTTCCGGATGGAGTTCCCACTCCCCCGGATGGAATGTCTGACGACTCAGAAAATCCGCTTCCCAATTTTCCACTCCTGGGATGTGGATCGCAGACAAGTGGCAGGAGTGATCCTCCGCCCATTGAATTATCTTGGTCACTTCTTTCATCGCCAGGGAAGTCCTTGTTCCCCCCTGATGATTGATATATGCAACGGTCGTCATGTTTTCTGACTGAAACCTTATGAATTTGGCCTTTGCTAGTTGAGGCCAAGCTCTGAGAGCATTGAATATCGCTCTCAGTTCCAGAATGTTTATCGGGAGAAGAGACTCTTCCCGAGACCATAGACCCTGAGCTTTCAGGGATTCCCAGACCGCGCCCCAGCCCACTAGGCTGGCGTCTGTCGTGACAATGACCCACTCTGGTCTGCGGAAGCTCATTCCCTGTGACAGATTGTCCAGGGTCAGCCACCAACGGAGTGAATCTCTGGTCTTTTGATCTACTTGAATCGTCGGAGACAAGTCTGTATAATCCCCATTCCACTGTCTGAGCATGCACAGTTGTAATGGTCTTAGATGAATTCGTGCAAAAGGAACTATGTCCATTGTTGCAACCATCAATCCTATTACTTCCATGCACTGCGCTATGGAAGGACGAGGAACAGAATGAAGTACTTGACAAGAGCTTAGAAGTTTTGATTTTCTGACCTCTGTCAGAAAAATCCTCATTTCTAAGGAATCTATTATTGTTCCCAAGAAGGGAACTCTTGTTGACGGGGACAGAGAACTTTTTTCTTTGTTCACCTTCCATCCGTGAGATCTGAGAAAGGCTAGGACGATGTCCGTATGAGCCTTTGCTTTTGACAGGGACGACGCTTGAATCAGGATGTCGTCCAAGTAAGGTACTACTGCAATGCCCCTTGGTCTTAGAACCACTAGAAGGGACCCTAGTACCTTTGTGAAAATCCTTGGAGCAGTGGCTAATCCAAATGGAAGTGCCACAAACTGGTAATGCTTGTCCAGAAAAGCGAACCTTAGGAACTGATGATGTTCCTTGTGGATAGGAATATGTAGGTACGCATCCTTTAAATCCACGGTAGTCATAAATTGATTTTCCTGGATAGTAGGTAGGATCGTTCGAATAGTTTCCATTTTGAACGATGGTACCCTGAGAAATTTGTTTAGGATCTTTAGATCCAAAATTGGTCTGAATGTTCCCTCTTTTTTGGGAACTATGAACAGATTGGAATAAAATCCCATTCCTTGTTCTCTTATTGGAACTGGATGTCTCACTCCCATCTTTAACAGGTCTTCTACACAATGTAAGAATGCCTGTCTCTTTATTTGGTTTGAAGATAATTGAGACCTGTGGAACCTTCCCCTTGGGGGTAGTTCCTTGAATTCCAGGAGATAACCTTGAGAAACTATTTCTAGCGCCCAAGGATCCTGAACATCTCTTGCCCAAGCCTGAGCAAAGAGAGAAAGTCTGCCCCCCACTAGATCCGGTCCCGGATCGGGGGCTATCCCTTCATGCTGTTTTGGTAGCAGTGGTAGGCTTCTTGGCCTGCTTACCCTTGTTCCAGCCTTGCATTGGTTTCCAGGCTGGTTTGGGTTGTGAAGTATTACCCTCTTGCTTAGAGGATACAGAATTAGAGACTGGTCCGTTTCTGCGAAAGGGACGAAAATTAGGCTTATTATTAGCCTTAAAAGACCTATCCTGTGGGAGGGCGTGGCCCTTTCCCCCAGTGATGTCTGAAATAATCTCTTTCAAATCAGGTCCAAATAATGTTTTACCTTTGAAAGGAATGTTAAGCAATTTTGTCTTGGAAGACACATCCGCTGACCAAGACTTTAGCCAAAGCACTCTGCGCGCCACGACAGCAAACCCTGAATTTTTCGCCGCTAATCTAGCTAATTGCAAAGCGGCATCTAAAACAAAAGAGTTAGCCAATTTAAGTGCTTGAACTCTGTCCATAACCTCCTCATACGAAGATTCTTTACTGAGCGATTTTTCTAGTTCCTCGAACCAGAAACACGCTGCCGTAGTGACAGGAACAATGCATGAAATTGGTTGTAGAAGGTAACCTTGCTGTACAAAAATCTTTTTAAGCAAACCCTCTAATTTCTTATCCATAGGATCTTTGAAAGCACAACTATCTTCGATAGGAATAGTAGTGCGTTTGTTTAGAGTAGAAACCGCCCCCTCGACCTTGGGGACTGTCTGCCATAAGTCCTTTCTGGGGTCGACTATAGGAAATAATTTCTTAAATATAGGGGGGGGAACAAAAGGTATGCCGGGCCTTTCCCACTCTTTATTTACTATGTCCGCCACCCGCTTGGGTATAGGAAAAGCGTCGGGGGGCACCGGAACCTCTAGGAACTTGTCCATCTTACATAATTTCTCTGGAATGACCAAATTGTCACAATCATCCAGAGTAGATAACACCTCCTTAAGCAGTGCGCGGAGATGTTCTAATTTAAATTTAAATGTCACAACATCAGGTTCAGCTTGATGAGAAATTTTTCCTGAATCTGACATTTCTCCATCAGACAAAACCTCCCTCATGGCCCCTTGAGATTGGTGTGAAGGTATGTCAGAACAGTTATCATCAGCGTCCTCTTGCTCTTCAGTGTTTAAAACAGAGCAATCGCGCTTTCTCTGATAAGTAGGCATTTTGGATAAAAGATTTGCTATGGAGTTATCCATTACAGCCGTTAATTGTTGCATGGTAATAAGTATTGGCGCACTAGATGTACTAGGGGCCTCCTGTGTGGGCATAACTGGTGTAGACACAGTAGGGGATGATGTAGTATCATGTTTACTCCCCTCATTTGAGGAATCATCTTGGGCAATATAATTATCTGTTGCATTACTGTCCTTACTTTGTTTGGACACTATGACACAATTATCACATAAATTTAAATGGGGAGACACATTGGCTTTCATACATATAGAACATAGCTTATCTGATGGTACAGACATGTTAAACAGGCTTAAACTTGTCAACAAAGCACAAAAAATGTTTTAAAATAAAACCATTACTGTCACTTTAAATTTCAAACTGAAAACACTTTATTACTGAATATGTGAAAAAGTATGAAGGAATTGTTCAAAATTCACCAAAATTTCACCACAGTGTCTTAAAGCATTAAAAGTATTGCACACCAAATTTCAGAGCTTTAACCCTTAAATTAACGGAACCGGAGCCGTTTTTACATTTAACCCCTATACAGTCCCAGAATGAGGCTCTGTCTATAACTAGAAAGGACCCCATCTGAAAAAGGTGTCCAACACAGTGCCTGACGTTTTTCTAAACGTTCCCCAAGATTATAATACCAATAATTAGTTAGAATCTGCATAATATGCCTAGTAAAGCAATTGTTTTAGCCCAGAAAAATGTCTACCAGTTTTTAAGCCCTTTTTGAAGCCCTTTATTCTTTTATGTTTAACTAAGAAAATGGCTTACCGGTCCCCATGAGGGGAAATGACAGCCTTCCAGCATTACATGGTCTTGTTAGAAATATGGCTAGTCATACCTTAAGCAGAAAAGACTGCTAACTGTTTCCCCCAACTGAAGTTACTTCATCTCAACAGTCCTGTGTGGAAACAGCAATCGATTTTAGTTACTGTCTGCTAAAATCATCTTCCTCTTACAAACAGAAATCTTCATCCTTTTCTGTTTCAGAGTAAATAGTACATACCAGCACTATTTTAAAATAACAAACACTTGATAGAAGAATAAAACTACATTTAAACACCAAAAAACTCTTAACCATCTCCGTGGAGATGTTGCCTGTGCAACGGCAAAGAGAATGACTGGGGTGGGCGGAGCCAAGGAGGGATCATGTGACCATCTTTGCTGGGACTCTTTGCCATTTCCTGTTGGGGAAGAGAATATCCCACAAGTAAGGATGACGCCGTGGACCGGACACACCAATGTTGGAGAAATGTTTATCTATATGGCACACATGAACTAAAGCTGTTAGGCTGTGAAAAAAACTTTCAAAATGCACTGGGATGAGACAATATGCAAAATAAGTATGCTGCACTCCTAGATAGAAAAAAAGTGGAAAACCATTATTCAGCCATTACAGCAACATTTTGTTGCTTGACAAAGGGGCAGGAGCCCTGAAACGTTGCTGTAATGGCTGAATAAAGATTTCCCCTTTTTCTACAAAGGAGTACAGCAGACTTATTTTGGATATTGTCTTGTATGCTTGGGGAGTTTGTATGCTTGCCTAGTTGCTGGCACCCTGCATTGAAACTTATTTTTTGCTATACTGGGAGTGCTAGTCTGGGCACCGAGATAAGAGGCAGCCTTCAAGATCTTAGAAATTAGCATATGAGCCTACCTAGGTTTAGCTTTCAACAAAGAATACCAAGAAAACAAAGCAAAGTTGATGATAAAAGTAAATTGGAAAGTTGTTTTAAATGGCATGCCCTATCTAAATCATGATGTCAGAAACAAGATCTCAATCATTTAGCAAATTTCTACACTGACCTAAAGGTGGGATATCCCCTTACAATCTCACTGAGTAGGCTAAATACAATCTCAATCCAACTAGGAGTAGGATAAATCTGCAAAATGTAGGTGTGCTAAGTGGATAGAGACCCATCCAACAAGATTCATTGCTGGTGAAACTATTTGGATGGGCAAAGGTGCTTCCACTTGTATTAGAGAGTCACAGAAGACCAAATTTAAAGGGACAGTGTACTATAAAAATTTTCCTTTCTATAATGTGTTCCCAATGATCCATTTTACCTGCTGGAGTATATTAGTTTGTTTACAAATAGCTCTTTTACCTTTATTTTGTAATGCTTCTGTCCATTGTATCCCATTCCCTACCTATACCAAAAATGTTTTAGTTCTTAAAGGGACAGTCAAGTCCAAAAAAAACTTTCAGGATTCAAATAGGGAATGTAATTTTAAAAAACTTTCCAATTTATTTTTATCACCAATTGTGCTTTGCTCTCTTGGTATTCTTAGTTGAAAGCTAAACCTAGGAGGTTCATATGCTAATTTTTTAGACCTTGAAGCCCGCCTCTAATCTGAATGCCTTTCAAAAGTTTTTCACCACTAGAGGGCATTAGTTCATGTGTTTCACAAAGAACATTGAGCTCACGCACGTGAAGTTACCTAGGAGTGAGCACTGATTGGCTAAAATGCAAATCTGTCAAAAGAACTGAAATAAGGAAGCAGTTAGGCTTAGAAACAAGGTAATTACAGAGGTAAAAAGTATATTATTATAACTGTGTTATGGTCATGCAAAACTGGGGAATGGGTAATAAAGGGATTGTCTATCTTTTTAAACAACAAAAATTCTGGCGTTGACTGTCCCTTCAAGTATTGGCTATTTAACATGAACCTGCAGAAGAATTTCTATTCCCAGTGAGAGTGGGAGATATTTGTACTACATTCTTAAGAGCATTTTGAGGGTTGCTCAGTAGCATGCGTGTGCTTTGACCATTATATGGCAGTACTGTTTGTAGCAATTAAATAACAAAAAAACTGTAATAGAAGATTTAGAAAGCCATAGCTTCAGCTTGGTAGAACCTTATGGCAAATTAAGTTGTATAGCTAGAAGCACTGCTTAATAAAGAAGACTGAACACAAACTCAGAATGCATCAGTTTGTACAGAAGACTTTCAAACAGTGTGTGCGGTACCAAGAAGTGAATGCAGAGGTGTGGGTATTCTCTGTAACCAAAGATCCCTCTACAGGTGGACTGAATAACAGCTACAGACAGTGCTACCATTTAATGCTCAAAAAGTCCATAGTACTGAACCTATCTTATTATGCTCTCATGGAAAGGAAAAGAGTTTCAACAAAGGATATAAATTGTTTGCGCTCAATTCTGAAACTTTAATTTTGAATACAATGTCCTAACAAAATGGGAACCTTTATACAATTAGGACATTAACAGGTTTTTTTAAATTTTTATTTATTTTTTTCAAAGAAATTACCTTTTTCTTTTTTTTTTTTTTTAAATACGGTTATTTACAAGGTCTTATTAAATCTGAAGAAAGGTCTGATGTACAGTATATATATTTTTGATACTGAAATGTAATTATTAATATTATTGTTTTAAACATTTCCAATTTACCTCTATTACATTTTCTTTGTTTTCTTGTTATCCTTTAATGAAAAGCAGGTAGATAAGTTTAGGAGTGTGCACGTACGTGTCTGCAGCTTTATATGGCAGCAGGTTTGCAACAATGTTATACATTAGCAGGAGCACTAGATGGCAGCACAGTTTCCTGTCATGTAGTGCTCCAGACGTGCAAAGCTACCTATCTAGATATCTCTTCAACAAAGAATAGCAAGAGAATGAAGCAAATTTGATAACACAACTAATGGGAAACATTTTAAAATATTGTATTCTCTATCTGAATAATGAAAGTAAAAATGTGGGTTTCATGTCCCTTTAAATCCTTCTGAATATTTTTGCATTAAAGCTTACATGTTTTCTAAGTAATTTTAAACGTAAAGGGACAGTTTACAAAACAACATTCTTTCCTTTAATTTGTTCTCTGTGATCCATTTTATTTGCTAGAGTATCAAATTGTTTACAACTAGCTCCTTAGCCTTCATATTGGCATTTGAAAAAGCTGATTTAGCCTGAAGTATCCCTACCTATACTAAACGTTTCTATACCTAGGTATAGGCTATTCAGTAACTATGTAAACACAGACAGCAGAATAAATCACACTCACAGTGGGAGGTGGAAGAGATAAAGCTCTAAAATGTTAATCTTCAATTGTTCTTTTGAAGTATTGTACAGAGATAAGAATGGGAAGCATTTGAATGATAACAAGTTCTGTTCTGTCTCCAAGCTTCGCCTATTTTGATGGGCTGCGGTTTTAAAGAGCAAATCCAGCTATTTATTTTGCAAAAAAGAAGCATAAATGAGCAATTTCTCATACACCTTATACGATGCAGTGGTAACACGTTCAGGAAAAAACAATTTACAGTGAACGGTCACTTTAAATGTACATGGATCATATTATGGTCAATAGCTGGGACTTTATATTGTTAATATACTATTTCAAAACACATTTTTAAAGGTATATGAAACAATTTTTTTTCTTACATGGTTCAGATAGAGCAAGTAATTTAAACAACTTTCCAATTTACTTCTATTATCTAATTTATTTTGTTCTCTTGGTATCTGTTTGTTGAAAACAATACCTAGTTGGTCTTAGGAGCTGCTGATTGGTGGCTGCACATATATGCCTCATGTTTTTGGCTCACCAAATTCGTTAACTAGCTCTTAGTAATGCACTGTTGCTTCTTCAATTAATGATACCAAGGCAATAAAGCAAATTAGATGATAGACGTAAATTGCAAAGTTGTTTAAAATTGTATTCTCTATCTGAATTGTGAAAGAAAAAACTTTTTTGGGTTTCACTGTCCCTTTAACATAAAAACACACTACAATCGATAGTGCATGTGTGGTGCAGACAGGCACTGACTGCACAGGCATGGGGAGTAACTGGCAGAACCCATGTAACCTTAGAGATTGGCGCCGGGTGAATGCACCTGGTGTCAGTGTCTGTATTAATAAAGATTAAAATAAAATAAATAATAATAAAAAACTAAAACACTAAAATCCCTTAACCACACTCAGTTGCAGGAAATGTATTGGCTGATGCTATAGTCTCACTTACCCTTTCCTTTCCACTGATCTCCAACTGTATTTCCTTTTCTCTTAGTTTTTTCCACTGACTGTAATATTTTGACATCGGAGTTCCTTCTGCTTTTGTCTGCGTCTCCCAATTTACCTAAAAAATGGGATAGTATTAGTGGCAAAAAACAAAGCTAGTTAGCAAGGAATACTGTTCAGAGGACTAATGAAAACTTAACACATTCGAAACCACAAAAACGTGTTCTAAGTATGATCTCACCTGTAAATAAAATCTGTTAGTTGTTAGAAATATACCCCTCTACCACAAACAAAATTAAGATAGCTGTAGCAGCAATAGCAATTTACAGATAATTACACAACCCTGAGGCCAATTAGAAATGGTTATAAATGGCTTACTAGAGTGTGTAACCAATGAATGTGTGTAATTTAGCTGTGTCTGCACTTTTATGTTTAACATTAATTAGAAAGCCCAAAATACTCAGAACAAAATAAATAGTAAATGTATATTGCAAAGTTGTTTTACTACATGAAATTAAACAATTGATATCAATATCTTAAGGTGTTTAACTTACACAATGCAGCCAGAGCACAGCGCTGTTTGAAGAAAACAGCCTGATGTGGAGCAGTGATGCAAAGCGGAACTGTCAACAGTTCCTGCATGTGCCCGTTCTTTCTGCAGACGTGCTGCATTTTCTGTGATGACATCTTAGATCACAGAAAGTTCTGCCTTGGGGATACTGACACTCTCGAGTTCTTTCAAATCTCTGTGTAGCACAGTGTGCTAGTTCATTATATATCCACAAGGGAGCATAATTGTATGATGTATCTCAAAGGTTATGTTTTGTAAAAAGTGACTAATATTCAAGCTTTTTTTTTGTTTTGTTTTTTAAATAAAACAAAACTATAGACATTTTCTGTTACTTCACCCCATCTATGTCTAGATCAGGGCTGTACAAACTAAAGCTCAGGGGTCATAAACTGCCCATCCAGTTGTTTTTTTTGTCTACTCTACTTTCCCAAATTGTTTTAAAGAACAGCAAACATATTGTAATGACAAGATATTTTTTGACTGCCTTGCAATAAACATAGTAGGCACATATGGAAAAACTGAACGCATATATATTAGGCACATATGGAAAAACCGAATGCATTTATACCTTGCTTGCTGCACTTGTTTTTCAGCTGCCAAACTCCACCTGACAAATGCCTTATTTGCCCGTTATTTTGTTAGAAGAGGTTGCAATGTTCAGTAGCTCTTTATCTATTCTGAGGCCAATTAGGGATACGTAAGCAATATTGGGCATGTTAAGTCTGGCATGTGTACTTCCAATTCTATGTTTAATAAAACATTTTATTTAACAATCTGAAAGTGTTTACTGACCCTTTACACTAAGGGCTAGATTTATTAAAGCCCTACGGCTGCAAGTTCTCACAAGAACTTGCTCGCCGTAATTTATCAAGCAGCGGTCACCAGACCGCCGCTTCCCTAACCTCTTCGCCACCTCTAAGGTGGCGAAATTCAATCCCCTCGGTCTAGTCAGACCGAGGAGATTGACAGCTCCTGCCCGTGCTTGATTGGCAGGGGGCGGGATTGCACGCGAGCGCAAAATTGCGCTCGTGTGCAATGGCGAATACCTGTGGGTAATTTCGCCCCGCCACAGGCGAGCTGAGGCGTACAGGGGCGCATATACGCGCCCCTGTCCGCCTCAGCTTTAATAAATCTAGCCCTAAAATTGTCAAACCCTGCTTTAACCCCTTCACTACCGGGACTTCCAGACAAAAACTTGCCCAAAATACCAGTGCATTTTTGCTGTTTTTTTATTTATTTATTTATCAAATATATATTAAGTAGACAACCCAAGGTATTCATCTAGGCCCATTTTGGTATATTTCATGCCACCATTTCATCGCCAAATACCATCAAATAAAAAAATTGGTATTTTTTTTTTTACAAACTTTAGGTTTCTCACAGAAATTATGTACAAACAGCTTGTGCAATCATGGCACCTTTGTTCAGAAATAGCAGACATATTGCTTTGCCATTACTTTTTGGTAATTAGAAGGCTGCTAATTGCAGCTGCGCACCACACTTCTATTATTCCCGGCAGTGAATGGGGTTAATTAGGTAGCTTAAAAAGGTTAAAGGGTCATGATACCCAATTTTTTTCTTTCATGATTTAGAAAGAGCATTTCATTTTAAACAACTTTCTAATTTACGTCTATGATCTAATTTGCTTCATTCTCTTGATATCACCTGCTGAAAAGCATATCTAGATATGCTCAGTAGCTGCTGATTGGTTGCTGCACATAAAGGCCTTGTGTGATTGGCTCACACATGTACATTGCTATTTCTTCAACAGATGATATCTAAAGAATTGAGCAAATTAGATAATAGAAGTAAATTGGAAAGTTGTTTAAAATTGCATGCCCTATTTGAATCATGAAAGTTTAATTTTGACTAGACTGTCCCTTTAAGTGAAGGTTAAGTTACCTGGTTGTCGATCTACAAAACCAAATTAACATGAGTTTCATTCATCATTTTTCTCATATTTTTCTGTTAATCAAGTTATTGCCGTAATTCTTGATCACGTTTTAAGCAGACCCAATTGAAAATCTGGCCATTAGGCGGCTGTCACTATGATATCCGCCACCTTGTTTTGCGCATGCGCATTTTTTTTTCTTCATATTGGAATGCAAGAGACTAGATGGCAGCACTATTCCCTACCATGAAGTGCTCCAAATGCCTACCTAGGTATCTCTTTAATACATAATATCATAGGAACAAAGCAAATTTGATAATAGAAGTAAACTGGAAACGTTTTTAAAATTTGCTGCTCTGTCTGAATCACAAAATAAAATTTTGGGGTTCATATCCCTTTAAAGGGACAATAAATTCAAAATTAAAATGTCATGAATTAGAGTATTTATTTTTAAACAGCTTTCCAATTTACTTCTATTATATAGTTTGCTTGGTATCCTTAGTTGAAAAAGAACACCTTGGTAGGCTCAGTTGCAGCAATACACTACTGGGAGCTAGCTGCTAATTGGTTGCTTAACACATATGCCTCTTGTCATTGGTTTATGTGATGTGTTCTGATAGCTCCCAGTAGTGCATTGCTGCTCCTTTAATAAACAATACCAAGAGAATGAAGTAACTTTGATAATAGAAGTACAATGGAAAGTTAAAACATATGTCCCTTTGATTTTTGGTGTCTCTAGGGAGTGTGGAATAAGCAAAAGCAAGAGGCGTTTAACGTCCTTTTAAAGTGAATGTAAATTTTGATGCTAAAGTGCCCGGTTTTTAAAAATTCGATTAAAAACGGGGGCACTTTAATTCATCAAAAACAGAATTTATGTTTACCTGATAAATTACTTTCTCCAACGGTGTGTCCGGTCCACGGCGTCATCCTTACTTGTGGGATATTCTCTTCCCCAACAGGAAATGGCAAAGAGCCCAGCAAAGCTGGTCACATGATCCCTCCTAGGCTCCGCCTACCCCAGTCATTCGACCGACGTTAAGGAGGAATATTTGCATAGGAGAAACCATATGGTACCGTGGTGACTGTAGTTAAAGAAAATAAATTATCAGACCTGATTAAAAAAACCAGGGCGGGCCGTGGACCGGACACACCGTTGGAGAAAGTAATTTATCAGGTAAACATAAATTCTGTTTTCTCCAACATAGGTGTGTCCGGTCCACGGCGTCATCCTTACTTGTGGGAACCAATACCAAAGCTTTAGGACACTGATGAAGGGAGGGAGCAAATCAGGTCACCTAAATGGAAGGCACCACGGCTTGCAAAACCTTTCTCCCAAAAATAGCCTCAGAAGAAGCAAAAGTATCAAACTTGTAAAATTTGGTAAAAGTGTGCAGTGAAGACCAAGTCGCTGCCCTACATATCTGATCAACAGAAGCCTCGTTCTTGAAGGCCCATGTGGAAGCCACAGCCCTAGTGGAATGAGCTGTGATTCTTTCGGGAGGCTGCCGCCCGGCAGTCTCGTAAGCCAATCTGATGATGCTTTTAATCCAAAAAGAGAGAGAGGTAGAAGTTGCTTTTTGACCTCTCCTTTTACCGGAATAAACAACAAACAAGGAAGATGTTTGTCTAAAATCCTTTGTAGCATCTAAATAGAATTTTAGAGCGCGAACAACATCCAAATTGTGCAACAAACGTTCCTTCTTTGAAACTGGTTTCGGACACAGAGAAGGTACGATAATCTCCTGGTTAATGTTTTTGTTAGAAACAACTTTTGGAAGAAAACCAGGTTTAGTACGTAAAACCACCTTATCTGCATGGAACACCAGATAAGGAGGAGAACACTGCAGAGCAGATAATTCTGAAACTCTTCTAGCAGAAGAAATTGCAACTAAAAACAAAACTTTCCAAGATAATAACTTAATATCAACGGAATGTAAGGGTTCAAACGGAACCCCCTGAAGAACTGAAAGAACTAAATTGAGACTCCAAGGAGGAGTCAAAGGTTTGTAAACAGGCTTAATTCTAACCAGAGCCTGAACAAAGGCTTGAACATCTGGCACAGCTGCCAGCTTTTTGTGAAGTAACACAGACAAGGCAGAAATCTGTCCCTTCAGGGAACTTGCAGATAATCCTTTTTCCAATCCTTCTTGAAGGAAGGATAGAATCCTAGGAATCTTAACCTTGTCCCAAGGGAATCCTTTAGATTCACACCAACAGATATATTTTTTCCACATTTTGTGGTAAATCTTTCTAGTTACAGGCTTTCTGGCCTGAACAAGAGTATCGATAACAGAATCTGAGAACCCTCGCTTCGATAAGATCAAGCGTTCAATCTCCAAGCAGTCAGCTGGAGTGAAACCAGAGTCGGATGTTCGAACGGACCCTGAACAAGAAGGTCTCGTCTCAAAGGTAGCTTCCAAGGTGGAGCCGATGACATATTCACCAGATCTGCATACCAAGTCCTGCGTGGCCACGCAGGAGCTATCAAGATCACCGACGCCCTCTCCTGATTGATCCTGGCTACCAGCCTGGGGATGAGAGGAAACGGCGGGAACACATAAGCTAGTTTGAAGGTCCAAGGTGCTACTAGTGCATCCACTAGAGCCGCCTTGGGATCCCTGGATCTGGACCCGTAGCAAGGAACTTTGCAGTTCTGACGAGAGGCCATCAGATCCATGTCTGGAATGCCCCACAGCTGAGTGACTTGGGCAAAGATTTCCGGATGGAGTTCCCACTCCCCCGGATGCAATGTCTGACGACTCAGAAAATCCGCTTCCCAATTTTCCACTCCTGGGATGTGGATAGCAGACAGGTGGCAGGAGTGAGACTCCGCCCATAGAATGATTTTGGTCACTTCTTCCATCGCCAGGGAACTCCTTGTTCCCCCCTGATGGTTGATGTACGCAACAGTTGTCATGTTGTCTGATTGAAACCGTATGAACTTGGCCCTCGCTAGCTGAGGCCAAGCCTTGAGAGCATTGAATATCGCTCTCAGTTCCAGAATATTTATCGGTAACAGAGATTCTTCCCGAGACCAAAGACCCTGAGCTTTCAGGGATCCCCAGACCGCGCCCCAGCCCATCAGACTGGCGTCGGTCGTGACAATGACCCACTCTGGTCTGCGGAATGTCATCCCTCGTGACAGGGTGTCCAGGGACAGCCACCAACGGAGTGAGTCTCTGGTCCTCTGATTTACTTGTATCTTCGGAGACAAGTCTGTATAGTCCACATTCCACTGACTGAGCATGCACAGTTGTAATGGTCTTAGATGAATGCGCGCAAAAGGAACTATGTCCATTGCCGCTACCATCAACCCGATCACTTCCATGCACTGAGCTATGGAAGGAAGAGGAACGGAATGAAGTATCCGACAAGAGTCTAGAAGTTTTGTTTTTCTGGCCTCTGTCAGAAAAATCCTCATTTCTAAGGAGTCTATTATTGTTCCCAAGAAGGGAACCCTTGTTGACGGAGATAGAGAACTCTTTTCCACGTTCACTTTCCATCCGTGAGATCTGAGAAAGGCCAGGACAATGTCCGTGTGAGCCTTTGCTTGAGGAAGGGACGACGCTTGAATTAGAATGTCGTCCAAGTAAGGTACTACAGCAATGCCCCTTGGTCTTAGCACAGCTAGAAGGGACCCTAGTACCTTTGTGAAAATCCTTGGAGCAGTGGCTAATCCGAAAGGAAGCGCCACGAACTGGTAATGTTTGTCCAGGAATGCGAACCTCAGGAACCGATGATGTTCCTTGTGGATAGGAATATGTAGATACGCATCCTTTAAATCCACCGTGGTCATGAATTGACCTTCCTGGATGGAAGGAAGAATAGTTCGAATGGTTTCCATCTTGAACGATGGAACCTTGAGAAACTTGTTTAAGATCTTGAGATTTAAGATTGGTCTGAACGTTCCCTCTTTTTTGGGAACTATGAACAGATTGGAGTAGAATCCCATCCCTTGTTCTCTTAATGGAACAGGATGAATCACTCCCATTTTTAACAGGTCTTCTACACAATGTAAGAATGCCTGTCTTTTTATGTGGTCTGAAGACAACTGAGACCTGTGGAACCTCCCCCTTGGGGGAAGTCCCTTGAATTCCAGAAGATAACCTTGGGAGACTATTTCTAGCGCCCAAGGATCCAGAACATCTCTTGCCCGAGCCTGAGCGAAGAGAGAGAGTCTGCCCCCCACCAGATCCGGTCCCGGATCGGGGGCCAACATTTCATGCTGTCTTGGTAGCAGTGGCAGGTTTCTTGGCCTGCTTACCCTTGTTCCAGCCTTGCATTGGTCTCCAAGCTGGCTTGGCTTGAGAAGTAGTACCCTCTTGCTTAGAGGACGTAGCACTTTGGGCTGGTCCGTTTCTACGAAAGGGACGAAAATTAGGTTTATTTTTTGCCTTGAAAGGCCGATCCTGAGGAAGGGCGTGGCCCTTACCCCCAGTGATATCAGAGATAATCTCTTTCAAGTCAGGGCCAAACAGCGTTTTCCCCTTGAAAGGAATGTTAAGTAGCTTGTTCTTGGAAGACGCATCAGCCGACCAAGATTTCAACCAAAGCGCTCTGCGCGCCACAATAGCAAACCCAGAATTCTTAGCCGCTAACCTAGCCAATTGCAAAGTGGCGTCTAGGGTGAAAGAATTAGCCAATTTAAGAGCATTGATTCTGTCCATAATCTCCTCATAAGGAGAAGAATCCCTATCGACCGCCTTTATCAGCTCATCGAACCAGAAACATGCGGCTGTAGCGACAGGGACAATGCATGAAATTGGTTGTAGAAGGTAACCCTGCTGAACAAAAATCTTTTTAAGCAAACCTAATTTTTTATCCATAGGATCTTTGAAAGCACAACTATCCTCTATGGGTATAGTGGTGCGTTTGTTTAAAGTGGAAACCGCTCCCTCGACCTTGGGGACTGTCTGCCATAAGTCCTTTCTGGGGTCGACCATAGGAAACAATTTTTTAAATATGGGGGGAGGGACGAAAGGAATACCGGGCCTTTCCCATTCTTTATTAACAATGTCCGCCACCCGCTTGGGTATAGGAAAAGCTTCTGGGGGCCCCGGCACCTCTAGGAACTTGTCCATTTTACATAGTTTCTCTGGGATGACCAACTTGTCACAATCATCCAGAGTGGATAATACCTCCTTAAGCAGAATGCGGAGATGTTCCAACTTAAATTTAAATGCAATCACATCAGGTTCAGCTTGTTGAGAAATGTTCCCTGAATCAGTAATTTCTCCCTCAGACAAAACCTCCCTGGCCCCATCAGACTGGGTTAGGGGCCCTTCAGAAATATTATTATCAGCGTCGTCATGCTCTTCAGTATCTAAAACAGAGCAGTCGCGCTTACGCTGATAAGGGTTCATTTTGGCTAAAATGTTTTTGACAGAATTATCCATTACAGCCGTTAATTGTTGCATAGTAAGGAGTATTGGCGCGCTAGATGTACTAGGGGCCTCCTGAGTGGGCAAGACTCGTGTAGACGAAGGAGGGAATGATGCAGTACCATGCTTACTCCCCTCACTTGAGGAATCATCTTGGGCATCATTGTCATTGTCACATAAATCACATTTATTTTAATGAATAGGAATTCTGGCTTCCCCACATTCAGAACACAGTCTATCTGGTAGTTCAGACATGTTAAACAGGCATAAACTTGATAACAAAGTACAAAAAACGTTTTAAAATAAAACCGTTACTGTCACTTTAAATTTTAAACTGAACACACTTTATTACTGCAATTGCGAAAAAACATGAAGGAATTGTTCAAAATTCACCAAATTTTCACCACAGTGTCTTAAAGCCTTAAAAGTATTGCACACCAAATTTGGAAGCTTTAACTCTTAAAATAACGGAACCGGAGCCGTTTTTAACTTTAACCCCTTTACAGTCCCTGGTATCTGCTTTGCTGAGACCCAACCAAGCCCCAAGGGGAATACGATACCAAATGACGCCTTCAGAAAGTCTTTTCTAAGTATCAGAGCTCCTCTCACATGCGACTGCATGCCATGCCTCTCAAAAACAAGTGCGCAACACCGGCGCGAAAATGAGGCTCTGCCTATGCTTTGGGAAAGCCCCTAAAGAATAAGGTGTCTAAAACAGTGCCTGCCGATATTATATATCAAAATACCCAGATAAAATGATTCCTCAAGGCTAAATATGTGTTAATAATGAATCGATTTAGCCCAGAAAGAGTCTACAGTCTTAATAAGCCCTTTTTGAAGCCCTTATTTACGATCGTAATAAACATGGCTTACCGGATCCCATAGGGAAAATGACAGCTTCCAGCATTACATCGTCTTGTTAGAATGTGTCATACCTCAAGCAGCAAGAGACTGCACACTGTTCCCCCAACTGAAGTTAATTGCTCTCAACAGTCCTGTGTGGAACAGCCATGGATTTTAGTGACGGTTGCTAAAATCATTTTCCTCATACAAACAGAAATCTTCATCTCTTTTCTGTTTGAGTAAATAGTACATACCAGCACTATTTTAAAATAACAAACTCTTGATTGAATAATGAAAAACTACAGTTAAACACTAAAAAACTCTAAGCCATCTCCGTGGAGATGTTGCCTGTACAACGGCAAAGAGAATGACTGGGGTAGGCGGAGCCTAGGAGGGATCATGTGACCAGCTTTGCTGGGCTCTTTGCCATTTCCTGTAGGGGAAGAGAATATCCCACAAGTAAGGATGACGCCGTGGACCGGACACACCTATGTTGGAGAAAAGTATATTATTATAACTGTGTTATGGTCATGCAAAACTGGGGAATGGGTAATAAAGGGATTGTCTATCTTTTTAAACAACAAAAATTCTGGCGTTGACTGTCCCTTCAAGTATTGGCTATTTAACATGAACCTGCAGAAGAATTTATATTCCCAGTGAGAGTGGGAGATATTTGTACTACATTCTTAAGAGCATTTTGAGGGTTGCTCAGTAGCATGCGTGTGCTTTGACCATTATATGGCAGTACTGTTTGTAGCAATTAAATAACAAAAAAACTGTAATAGAAGATTTAGAAAGCCATAGCTTCAGCTTGGTAGAACCTTATGGCAAATTAAGTTGTATAGCTAGAAGCACTGCTTAATAAAGAAGACTGAACACAAACTCAGAATGCATCAGTTTGTACAGAAGACTTTCAAACAGTGTGTGCGGTACCAAGAAGTGAATGCAGAGGTGTGGGTATTCTCTGTAACCAAAGATCCCTCTACAGGTGGACTGAATAACAGCTACAGACAGTGCTACCATTTAATGCTCAAAAAGTCCATAGTACTGAACCTATCTTATTATGCTCTCATGGAAAGGAAAAGAGTTTCAACAAAGGATATAAATTGTTTGCGCTCAATTCTGAAACTTTAATTTTGAATACAATGTCCTAACAAAATGGGAACCTTTATACAATTAGGACATTAACAGGTTTTTTTAAATTTTTATTTATTTTTTTCAAAGAAATTACCTTTTTCTTTTTTTTTTTTAAATACGGTTATTTACAAGGTCTTATTAAATCTGAAGAAAGGTCTGATGTACAGTATATATATTTTTGATACTGAAATGTAATTATTAATATTATTGTTTTAAACATTTCCAATTTACCTCTATTACATTTTCTTTGTTTTCTTGTTATCCTTTAATGAAAAGCAGGTAGATAAGTTTAGGAGTGTGCACGTACGTGTCTGCAGCTTTATATGGCAGCAGGTTTGCAACAATGTTATACATTAGCAGGAGCACTAGATGGCAGCACAGTTTCCTGTCATGTAGTGCTCCAGACGTGCAAAGCTACCTATCTAGATATCTCTTCAACAAAGAATAGCAAGAGAATGAAGCAAATTTGATAACACAACTAATGGGAAACATTTTAAAATATTGTATTCTCTATCTGAATAATGAAAGTAAAAATGTGGGTTTCATGTCCCTTTAAATCCTTCTGAATATTTTTGCATTAAAGCTTACATGTTTTCTAAGTAATTTTAAACGTAAAGGGACAGTTTACAAAACAACATTCTTTCCTTTAATTTGTTCTCTGTGATCCATTTTATTTGCTAGAGTATCAAATTGTTTACAACTAGCTCCTTAGCCTTCATATTGGCATTTGAAAAAGCTGATTTAGCCTGAAGTATCCCTACCTATACTAAACGTTTCTATACCTAGGTATAGGCTATTCAGTAACTATGTAAACACAGACAGCAGAATAAATCACACTCACAGTGGGAGGTGGAAGAGATAAAGCTCTAAAATGTTAATTTTCAATTGTTCTTTTGAAGTATTGTACAGAGATAAGAATGGGAAGCATTTGAATGATAACAAGTTCTGTTCTGTCTCCAAGCTTCGCCTATTTTGATGGGCTGCGGTTTTAAAGAGCAAATCCAGCTATTTATTTTGCAAAAAAGAAGCATAAATGAGCAATTTCTCATACACCTTATACGATGCAGTGGTAACACGTTCAGGAAAAAACAATTTACAGTGAACGGTCACTTTAAATGTACATGGATCATATTATGGTCAATAGCTGGGACTTTATATTGTTAATATACTATTTCAAAACACATTTTTAAAGGTATATGAAACAATTTTTTTTCTTACATGGTTCAGATAGAGCAAGTAATTTAAACAACTTTCCAATTTACTTCTATTATCTAATTTATTTTGTTCTCTTGGTATCTGTTTGTTGAAAACAATACCTAGTTGGTCTTAGGAGCTGCTGATTGGTGGCTGCACATATATGCCTCATGTTTTTGGCTCACCAAATTCGTTAACTAGCTCTTAGTAATGCACTGTTGCTTCTTCAATTAATGATACCAAGGCAATAAAGCAAATTAGATGATAGACGTAAATTGCAAAGTTGTTTAAAATTGTATTCTCTATCTGAATTGTGAAAGAAAAAACTTTTTTGGGTTTCACTGTCCCTTTAACATAAAAACACACTACAATCGATAGTGCATGTGTGGTGCAGACAGGCACTGACTGCACAGGCATGGGGAGTAACTGGCAGAACCCATGTAACCTTAGAGATTGGCGCCGGGTGAATGCACCTGGTGTCAGTGTCTGTATTAATAAAGATTAAAATAAAATAAATAATAATAAAAAACTAAAACACTAAAATCCCTTAACCACACTCAGTTGCAGGAAATGTATTGGCTGATGCTATAGTCTCACTTACCCTTTCCTTTCCACTGATCTCCAACTGTATTTCCTTTTCTCTTAGTTTTTTCCACTGACTGTAATATTTTGACATCGGAGTTCCTTCTGCTTTTGTCTGCGTCTCCCAATTTACCTAAAAAATGGGATAGTATTAGTGGCAAAAAACAAAGCTAGTTAGCAAGGAATACTGTTCAGAGGACTAATGAAAACTTAACACATTCGAAACCACAAAAACGTGTTCTAAGTATGATCTCACCTGTAAATAAAATCTGTTAGTTGTTAGAAATATACCCCTCTACCACAAACAAAATTAAGATAGCTGTAGCAGCAATAGCAATTTACAGATAATTACACAACCCTGAGGCCAATTAGAAATGGTTATAAATGGCTTACTAGAGTGTGTAACCAATGAATGTGTGTAATTTAGCTGTGTCTGCACTTTTATGTTTAACATTAATTAGAAAGCCCAAAATACTCAGAACAAAATAAATAGTAAATGTATATTGCAAAGTTGTTTTACTACATGAAATTAAACAATTGATATCAATATCTTAAGGTGTTTAACTTACACAATGCAGCCAGAGCACAGCGCTGTTTGAAGAAAACAGCCTGATGTGGAGCAGTGATGCAAAGCGGAACTGTCAACAGTTCCTGCATGTGCCCGTTCTTTCTGCAGACGTGCTGCATTTTCTGTGATGACATCTTAGATCACAGAAAGTTCTGCCTTGGGGATACTGAAACTCTGGAGTTCTTTCAAAACTCTGTGTGGCACAGTGTGCTAATTCATTATATATCCACAAGGGAGCATAATTGTATGATGTATCTCAAAGGTTATGTTTTGTAAAAAGTGACTAATATTCAAGGTTTTTTTTTGTTTTGTTTTTTAAATAAAACAAAACTATAGACATTTTCTGTTACTTCACCCCATCTATGTATAGATCAGGGCTGTACAAACTAAAGCTCAGGGGTCATAAACTGCCCATCCAGTTGTTTTTTTTTGTCTACTCTACTTTCCCAAATTGTTTTAAAGAACAGCAAACATATTGTAATGACAAGATATTTTTTGACTGCCTTGCAATAAACATAGTAGGCACATATGGAAAAACTGAACGCATATATATTAGGCACATATGGAAAAACCGAATGCATTTATACCTTGCTTGCTGCACTTGTTTTTCAGCTGCCAAACTCCACCTGACAAATGCCTTATTTGCCCGTTATTTTGTTAGAAGAGGTTGCAATGTTCAGTAGCTCTTTATCTATTCTGAGGCCAATTAGGGATACGTAAGCAATATTGGGCATGTTAAGTCTGGCATGTGTACTTCCAATTCTATGTTTAATAAAACATTTTATTTAACAATCTGAAAGTGTTTACTGACCCTTTACACTAAGGGCTAGATTTATTAAAGCCCTACGGCTGCAAGTTCTCACAAGAACTTGCTCGCAGTAATTTATCAAGCAGCGGTCACCAGACTGCCGCTTCCCTAACCTCTTCGCCACCTCTAAGGTGGCGAAATTTAATCCCCTCGGTCTAGCCAGACCGAGGAGATTGACAGCTCCTGCCCGCGCTTGATTGGCTGTGCGCGGGCAGGGGGCGGGATTGCACGCGAGCGCAAAATTGCGCTTGTGTGCAATGGCGAATACCTGTGGGTAATTTCGCCCCGCCACAGGCGAGCTGAGGCGTACAGGGGCGCATATACGCGCCCCTGTCCGCCTCAGCTTTAATAAATCTAGCCCTAAAATTGTCAAACCCTGCTTTAACCCCTTCACTACCGGGACTTCCAGACAAAAACTTGTCCAAAATACCAGAGCATTTTTGCTGTTTTTTTATTTATTTATCAAATATATATTAAGTAGACAACCCAAGGTATTCATCTAGGCCCATTTCATCACGAATGTTAAAGAATAGAAGGTACTCAAGGTGCCAGTGCCCAGTAAAGCTAGAAAAGGGGGCACATAAAACTCCAAATTTACAGCAGGTTTGTAAATGATTTGCTGTGAAGTTTAAGTGCCCAGTATAACATGTGACCTATATAAAAGCTGATTGCAAACAAGACATTCTATACATGACTATTTTCAAAGTCATGTATAAAAAGGTAAAGAGGATAATTTTGGATATATCTCTATATATCTTAAAGGGACATTAAACACTAAATAAATGCTAGATAGGATGATTCATTCAAAGAAAAGATTAGTCTGAGAATAACACGTAGATGTCATATTTAAAGTTTCATTATCTGTTTAAATATTGACAAAACATGAGTACAATGTTAGTGGGAGCTGCCATGTTGTAACTTAGGTTACTTTCTCTGCTGTGGCCAATAAGGAACAGTTATAAATAGGTCATTAGAGTGTGAAGCCAATGGCTGTGTGGAATATAACAGTGTTCTGCACTTCCATTTATAACAGGAACTAAAAAGCTCACAATTTCAGAATGGAAATACAGGAAAAGGGGACAAAATAAATAATTAATGCATACAGTATTGCAGACTTCTTTTTATATATGCGATTTATAATTTTATATTACCATATCAAAGTGTTTAATTTCCCTTTAAGGTAAATTTACTTTTTTTACAGTATCCAAATCCAGCCTTTAAAAGGAACATTAAATTCTTTAATTCAGATACAAAAACATAAATTATGCTTACTTGATAATTTAATTTTCTTCTGAAGGGTCCACAGCTGCATTCATTACTTTTGGGAATTCAGAACCTGGCCACCAGGAGGAGGTAGAGACACCCCAGCCAAAGGCTTAAATACCCCTCCCTCTTCCCTTATCCCCCAGTCATTCTGCCAAGGGAACAAGGAACAGTAGGAGAAATAGGGTGAAAAAAGGTGCCAGAAGAACAAATATTTTACAGCCGCCTCAGAGATAAAAACACGGGTGGGATCTGTGGACTCTTCCCTTCAGAAGAAAATGAAATTATCAGGTAAGCATAATTTATGTTTTTCTTCTTAAAAGGGAAGAGTCCACAGCTGCATTCATTACTTTTGGGAAAACAATACCCAAGCTTGAGGACACTGAATGCAAATAACGGGTGGCTACAAAAGGCGGCCCCTTCGAAAGGCACCACAGCCTGAATTACTCAACACCCAAAAAAATTTAAGTACAAACTGTGGAGTTATAAAATCATGATTAGAATAAATTATAAAATCATGATTAGAATAAAAATATACAATTTCAAAGAAGAATTACACATTAAATATGTTTTTCATAGATAAACATTTAGATATAAATTAAGATATAGAATATGGAATAAAGAGTTATAAATTAAATTAATTTAGGATTAGTCAGTTTAGTTAGTAATGGGTTAAATGATGTTTTAAAGACAATGTAATTAGAACTGTGACATTTAAATTCAGTTACTGTTGTCAATCAAAACACCTATACTGCTAGCTAGACATAGTATTATTAACACTCTAATGCACTGCGCATGAACAAGTTAAAATAGTATTTTCTATATGTCAGCCAAAAGTATAAAGTCTTTTAAGGAAGTTAAAATATACAAAGATAGCCTTTTCATTTATGGTATGCTTTGATTTCATTGGCTTAAAATGTGTATATAAGCTTTGCATTTGTATGAGGCTATTGTTATCTTCTGCCTTCAGATCTCGAGGTACGTATTAATCTTGCTGTGATTAATAAATAATTTATGTCAACTAATATTTGATAAATATGAGTATTAATTTAATCTGCTAGATAACCCAGATTAAATATTTGTCTATAGTTAGGGTTTTATCTAACCAAGGCGAAATAAAGCCATATTAAGAATAATTCTTACAAGCATCTCCTTTTTATCCTCTTTTGCGAGAATAATACATATACATCTGTTGCTAAAACACTCATTTAGTGACAGCCCTTAGGCAGAGGTATACAACACAAACGACACGACACCCAAGAAGGTACCTGGCTAAAGAAAAGGACCGCAACTGCCCCCCAAAAGGGAACCTGAGACCAGGAAATCCAAAGGAACTTTTTCCCACTCAACACCTAGAAAGTAACCCATGGTTGTCTTTACAAAGGCAACGCCCAGGGAGACAAACTCCCTAGAACACAAGGACCCAAAAAGAAGGATCCAAACACAGGGAACATGTCCTCAAAAGGACCCGAGGAACCCCTCATGTCCCCCAATCCCATACCATACCCTAAGGTACTCCAGGAAACTCATGAGTCCCCTGATGCTCCATAACATATCTAGATCTGTAGGCTAGATAGGCGGAGACAGCAGGAACAGGATAAATATCCCAGCAGCTAGAACAGACCTCTCCCAGAGAAACTCAAACCGTCCGAACAGGAACTCTCAAAGACCAGCCTCCAAAAGGAAGGCTGACCCTATCTCTAACCTCCTAAAGGCATGTCAAGCTAGTTAGCATCCAGACAAAAGCAAGTAGCTGTAACTGGATACACCATCACTAAGCAAATCACTGTGGATGGTTCCAACTGTAAACAACCAAGGGTGTACAGACCACCGAATAGCGGCTCCAAGAAGCGCCCCCTCCCAGCACCAGACGCCGGTAGAAAGAAGGAGGACATCCAAAGTCCTCCCTCAATGAAAGGGCAACAGCAGAAACTGTCAACACTGCTTAGAGCAACCGATCCCTAACCTTCCCTCCGGGATAACAGTCCCAGCCCAAAGGCTAGTCAAAAGACCGAAGACAAGAGTCCCAGACTACAGGAAAGAAGGATCAATTAGGAACAAAATCCTGTTAGACCGCTGCTACAAAACGGCTTGCTACCGTGACCCCCTACACGCAGTCGTGGTCAAAAAAAGGGCACATTTCCCAAGGTAAGAAGTCCCCCAAAAACCTCAGCATCCAAATATTGGATACATGTAGTGGAAGACCCCACGGGAACAAAACCCTCAGTCTCCTGCTGCAGGAATGGAGGGCCAGACACTACATCACAGCTCCCCTCCCAGGAACCTGAAACACAGGAAGGGAAAAAAACATGTCTTAAAAGAAACCGAAGGCGAGCCAGCCTATAACGGAAGGCAACATCATCCTTCACCGGATCTACTGGAGACCTTGGCTCCGAGATTGGGGCCACTGAAGCCTCAGGGGCCAACGCTTCCCCAGAAGGCCAAACTGAATCAGGCGATCCCACGCTCGATGCCTAGGTTAACGGAGCACAGACAGTATCGGAGAAATACTTCACTTGGGAGATATAAATGAGACAGCGCCATAGAAATGGCCATGCAGAACCGTGCCGTAACCTCCAACAGAAACAAGCCACTCTCTGGAGAAGGAGTGAAGGCCATAGGGACACCTGCGTGCGTAGCCACGCACCTCACAGGTCATGGAAACCTCGGAGGCGGATGGCTCAACGCACTCTAAGCTCCCAGACTCAGGAGAAGAGAGTACTCTAGAACGGGCACCCAGAACATAACTGATGGGCATTACCCGGGCCATTTCATATTCATCACAAGACACATCCTCCGTATCCGAGGCATCCGTGTCACGCATATCAGAATCCTCCATAATCTTGGGATTACAAAAAGACAAAACTAACTGGCACACTTTGACACCGCCAATGGCTGGGGCACTCACCACCTCCTGTGAACCAGACAACCCATGAGCTAGACTCTCTCGGTCGCACACAGTCAGTATAAGTAAGTGAAAAAAACAACGTAACCGCACCCGTCACGAGGTGCACTGTGCCATTCACAAAAAGGGCGCGTAATCTTGAGAGATTGTGTCCTAAAAAGAAGGCCGTTATGTTCCGTAAGGCAGAGAGCCTAAGTATAGCTACACATTGCAGATAGATCACATAACAAACATGATTAAAGTCCCCCCTGTTCAATAACCCCCCCTCAGGAGATATTAACCCATGATTCCTCATTTAAGATAAAAGGAGTCCCACACTGGGACCCTACCTTGTTTCTTTAACAATACATCACATATTGACATACAATGACACAAACTATCTTACCGGAATCTACGCCGTGAAACAGGAACACGGCCCTTCAAGTGTGACAGATAGTGGCCTCGCTTCTGACATGGACTTGAGTGAAGAAAGGTAGGCAGCGAAACTCGTTAACGCCGATTACCAAGGAGCTGTGAATATGAGTTGGGATGGGTTCGCAGGAAAACTCTCCCTGCATATACGGACTCTAACTTTCATCCATGCTCTCACTGAGAGGCTGACAGGATTACTTAAAACCCCAGTCCCATTGTGAAGAGTACTACCCTCCATGAGAGAGTATCTCGAACTTCTGTACACTTCTCTGCCAACCTCCTGTGACGAAAGGCAAAGAATGGCTGGGGGATGAGGGAAGTGGGGAAGGTATTTAAGCCTTTGGCTGGGGTGTCTTTGCCTCCTCCTGGTGGCCAGGTTCTGAATTCCTAAAAGTAATGAATGCAGCTGTGGACTCTTCCCTTTTAAGAAGAAAAAGGAAATTTATGCTTACCTGATAAATTAATTTCTTCTACGATATGACGAGTCCACGGATTTCATCCTTACATGTGGGATTTATCCTCCTGCTAACAGGAAGTGGCAAAGAGCACCACAGCAGAGCTGTATATATATAGCTCCTCCCTTCCCTCCACCCCCAGTCATTCGACTGAAGGTTAGGAAGAGAAAGGAAAAGCTAAAGGTGCAGAGGTGACTAAAGTTATAAAAAATAAATATAATCTAAACCTGTCTTAAAAATAACAGGGTGGGCCGTGGACTCGTCATATTGTAGAAGAAATTAATTTATCAGGTAAGCATAAATTTCCTTTTCTTCTACAAGATATGACGAGTCCACGGATTTCATCCTTACTTGTGGGATACAATACCAAAGCTACAGGACACGGATGAAAGGGAGGGACAAGACAGGAACCTAAATGGAAGGCACCACTGCTTGAAGAACCTTTATCCCAAAACCAGCCTCAGAAGAAGCAAAAGTATCAAATTTGTAGAATTTTGAAAAAGTGTGAAGAGACGACCAAGTTGCAACCTTGCAAATCTGTTCAACAGAAGCATTGTTTTTAAATGCCCATGAGGAAGCCACAGCCCTAGTAGAATGAGCCGTAATTCTTTCAGGAGGCTGCTGTCCAGCAGTCTCATATGCCAGACGGATGATACTCTTCAGCCAAAAATAAAGAGAGAGGTAGCCGTAGCTTTCTGAAACCTATGCTTTCCAGAATAAACAATGAATAATGAAGATGATTGACGGAAATCCTTAGTTGCCTGCAAGTAAAACTTCAAGGAACTGACCACGTCCAGGTTATGCAACTTACGCTCCTTCTTAGAAGAAAGATTAGGACATAATGAAGGAACAACAATTTCCTGATTAATATTCTTATTAGAAACAACCTTAGGAAGGAAACCAGATTTGGTACGTAAAACCACTTTATCAGAATGGAAGATAAGGTGAATCACATTCTAATGCTGAAAGCTCAGAAACTCTACGAGCAGAAGAAATAGCAACCAAAAACAAAACTTTCCAAGATAACAGCTTAATATCTATGGAAAGCATAGGTTCAAACGGAACCCCTTGAACATTAAGAACTAAATTCAAACTCCAGGGCGGAGCAATTGGTCTAAACACAGGCTTAATTCTGGTTAAAGCCTGACAAAAAGACTGAACGTCTGGAACATCTGCCAAACGTTTGTCCCTTTAAGATCTGTCATTTTAAGGAACTCACTGATAACCCTTTCTCCAATCCTTCTTGGAGAAAAGACAGAATTTTGGGAATCCTAACTTTACTCCATGAGTAGCCCTTGGATTCACACCAAAAAAGATATTTACGCCGTATCTTATGATAGATCTTTCTAGTGACAGGCTTACGTGCCTGAATCAAAGCATCAATGACCGCATCAGAGAATCCCCGCTTAGATAAAATCAAGCGTTCAATCTCTAAGCAGTCAGCTGCAGAGAAATTAGATTTGGATGTTGGAAAGGACTCTAAATGAGAAGGTCCTGTCTCACCGGGAGTTTCCACGGAGGCAGAGAGGACATGTCCACTAGACCTGCATACCAAGTCCTGCGTGGCCACGCAGGTGCGATTAGAATTACCGAAGCTCTCTCCTGTTTGATCCGAGCAATCACCCGGGGAAGGAGAGGAAACGGTGGAAACACATAAGCCAGGATGTACGACCAAGGCACTGCCAAAGCATCCACTAGTTGGGCCTGAGGATCCCTCGACCTGGATCCGTATCTTGGGAGCTTGGCATTCTGTCGAGACGCCATCAGATCCAACTCCGGTCTGCCCGATCGGAGAATCAGTGAGGCAAATACCTACAGATGGAATTCCCACTCCCCTGGATGAAAAGCCTGGCGGCTTAAATAATCTGCTTCCCAGTTGTCCACTTCTTGGATGTAGATTGCTGACAGATAACAAGAGTGGGTCTCCGCCCATCGAATTATTTTGGATACCTCTATCATCGCTAAGGAACTCCTCGTTCCTCCCTGATGATTGATGTAAGCCACAGTCGTAATGTCCGACTGGAATCTGATGAATTTGGCAGAAGCCAACTGAGGCCAAGCCTGAAGCGCATTGAATATTGCTCTCAATTCCAGAATATTGATTGGAAGTAGAGACTCCACCTGAGTCCATACACCCTGAGCCTTCAGGGAATTCCAGACTGCACCCCAGCCCAGTAGACTGGCGTCCGTTGTCACTATCACCCACGAGGGTATGCGGAAACACGTCCCTTGGGACAGATGATCCGGCGACAACCACCAAAGAAGGGAGTCTCTGGCCTCTTGATCCAGATTTATCGGAGGAGAAGGAGATACATTTGCATAGTCCCCATTCCACTGTCCGAGCATGCACAGTTGCAGTGGTCTGAGATGAAACCGAGCAAACGGAATGATGTCCATTGCCGCCACCATCAATCCAATTACCTCCATACACTGAGCCACTGATGGCCAAGGATTGGACTGAAGGGCTCGACATAAATTTAGAATTTTTGACTTTCTGACCTCCGTCAGAAATATCTTCATGTCTATAGAATCTATCAGAGTTCCCAAGAAGGGAACCCTTGTCTGTGAAATTAGATTCACCTTTCACCCTTGAATTCTCAGAAAGGACTGGCGCTCTACAAATACCTGATAATAATAATAATAATAATGAGGACAACACTGTGTCTGTATGAGACTTTGTCAGATGATAAGTTGACGCCTGAATCAAAATATCATCCAGATAAGGCACCACTGCTATGCCCCATGGCCTGAGAACCGCCAGAAGCGACCCTAGAACATTCGTGAAGATCCTGGGTGCTTTGGCCGACCTGAAGGGAAGAGCCACAAACTGAAAATGTTTGTCCAGGAAAGCAAACCTTAGGAACTGATGATGATCCTTGTTGATAGGAATATGAAGGTATGCATCCTTCAAGTCCATGGTAGTCATATATTGACCATCCTGGATCATTGGTAAAATTGTTCGGATAGTCTCCATCTTGAATGATGGAATTCTGAGAAACTTGTTTAGACTCTTGAGATCTAAAATGGGTCTGAACGTTCCCTTTTTTTGGGAACCACGAAAAGATTTGAGTAAAATCCCTGTCCCTGTTCTAGTCTTGGAACAGGACAAATTACTCCCATAGTAGAGAGGTCTTTTACACAATGTAAGAACGCCTCTCTTTTTATCTGGTTTTTTTTCAATCTTGAAAGCAGAAATCTCCCCCTTGGGAGAAATCCTTTGAATTCCAGTTTATACCCGTGGGTCACAATTTCCAGTGCCCAGGGATCCTGAACATTTCTCGCCCAAGCCTGGGCAAAGAGTGAGAGTCTGCCCCCTACTAAATCCGCTCCCGGATCGGGGGCCGCCCCTTCATGCTGTCTTGGTAGCAGCAACGGGCTTCTTGGGTTGTTTACCCTTGTTCCAAGCCTGGTTGGGTCTCCAGACGGACTTGGCCTGAGCAAAATTCCCTTCCTGCTTTGTGGAGGAAGAGGAAGAAGAGGGTACTCCTTTAAAGTTCCGAAAGGAATGAAAATTATTTTGTTTACCTCTCATCTTAACAAACTTATCCTGAGGTAGGGCGTGACCTTTACCTTCAGTAATGTCAGAGATGATCCCTTCAATTCAGGCCCGAATAGGGTCTTACCCTTGAAAGGAATAGCCAAGAGCTTTGACTTAGATAACACATCAGCAGACCACAATTTTAACCATAACGCCCTGCGCGCTAAAATGGCAAATCTTGCATTCTTAGCCGCCAATTTAGCAATTTGAAAGGCGGCTTCTGTGATAAAAAGATTTAGCTAGCTTGCGAGCCTTAATTCTATCTAAAATGTCCTCTAAAGGAGTCTCAACCTTCAGAGACTCTTCTAGAGCATCGAACCAAAAAGCCGCTGCAGTAGTCACTGGAACAATGCAGGCTGTTGGTTGTAAAAGGAAACCCTGATGAATAAATAACTTCTTTAGAAGACCCTCTAATTTTTTATCCATAGGGTCTTTGAAAGCACAACTGTCCTCAATAGGAATAGTTGTACATTTAGCCAGGGTAGATATAGCTCCCTCCACCTTAATGACAGTCTGCCAAGAGTCCCGAACGGTGTCTGAAATGGGATACATTTTCTTAAAATTAGCAGGGGGAGAAAACGGTATACCCGGTCTGTCCCACTCCTTCTTAATAATCACCGAAATTCTCTTAGGAACCGGAAAAACATCAGTGTAAGTGGGTACTTCTAGATATTTGTCCATTTTACACAATTTCCATAGTAAAAAAACACAGCAGCCTCTCCTAGTGTCAAACCCTTAATAAACTTACATACCAAAGTAATAGTTATTATGTATGCACCAGTAAGATCAGTAACCCATAGTCCCTATATGTCTACTGCTTACCCCTTCCGCTACAGGGAATAATGTCAGCCATTTCTGATATAACCAGTCTCCTCAGAAAATAAAAGGCTGAACATACCTCAATGCTGCTTGTAGCATGACACCGGTCTCCACACTGAAGATTTCACTGAAGACTTCTACCTTCAGAACTCTGTGGGAACCAGAATGAATCTTAGTAACGTCTGCTAAAATCATCAACCTCATGGGAGAAAAAAGGATCTCTTCATTCCTCTTGGGAATCCAGACTGATAATTTATCCCTGAGAACAAATAGTACACACCGGTACCATTCTAAAACAAAAAATATCTTGATTGAAGAAACTAAAACCAACACCTCACTTTACCTCTTCCTATTACTAACAAAGGCAAAGAGAATTACTGGGGGTGGAGGGAAGGGAGGAGCTATATATACAGCTCTGCTGTGGTGCTCTTTGCCAATTCCTGTTAGCAGGAGGATAAATCCCACAAGGATGAAATCTGTGGACTCGTCATATCTTGTAGAAGAAATACAGTTTAATTCAGATAGAGCATACAATTTTAAAAACCATTCCAATTTACTTATTTTATCAAATTTGTTCCATTGTCTTGGTATCCTTTGCTGAACGAGCAACAGTGAACTACTAGGAGCTAGCTGAACTCACAGGGTGAGCCAAACACAAGAGGCATATATATGCAGCCACCAATAAGCAGCTATCTCCCAGTAGAGCATTGCTTCTCCTTACCCTACCTAGGTATGCTTTATACAAAGGTTGCCAACAGAACAAAGCAAATTAGTTAATAAAAATAAATTAGAAAGTTGTTTAAAATTGTATTATCTATCTGAAACAAACTGTATTTTGTGTCTGAATTAAATAATTTCATGTTCCTTTAAGGGCCGGACTTGGATACTGTTACAAAATAAAATTACCTTAAATCACCTTAAAGTAGATAGACAGATGTATTTAAAATTGTTTCATGTCCCTTTAAGAAATGCAGGATGTTTATTAAAATGTGTATTTAACCCCTTAACGGCGCAAGTCATACAGGGTACGTCGCACACAAACTGGTCTTTAAAGACCAGCGACGTACCCTGTACGACATTAGGGGTTTGAAGCGGCTGGAAGCGATCCTGATCGCTTCCAGCCGCTTTCCGGTTATTGCAGCGATGCCTCGATATCGAGGCATCCTGCAATAACACCCCTTGGCCATCCGATGCAGAGAGAGACACTCTGTGGCCCTCTCTGCACCGGACATCGATGGCCGGTATCGTTGGTGGGTGGGAGCTTCAGTGGAAGGCGGGTGGGCGGCCATTGATGTGACCTATGACGTTGAGGTGGGCGGGATAGCCGGGGGCACGCACGTGCACAGGTGCGTGCACGGGGTGGAAGCGGGTGGGAACGGCTACACTACAGAAAATTATTTTATTAAAAGTGGGTAAAATGTAATAAAAAAAAAACCCAGCATCTAAGGGATCTGGGAGGGGTGGGGGGTTGGTCTTGGGGGGAAGCTACACTACAGAAATATTTAATAAAATTTAAATAAAAAGCATATTTTTTTTAGTAAACTGGGTACTGGCAGACAGGGATTCCTGAAAGATATCAGTGTCCCAATGTAACTAGCGCTAATATTGAAAAAAAGTGGTTTGGAAATAGCAAAGTGCTACTTGTATTTATTGCCCTATAACTTGCAAAAAAAGCAAAGAACATGTAAACATTGGGTATTTCTAAACTCAGGACAAAATTTAGAAACTATTTAGCATGGGTGTTTTTTGGTGGTTGTAGTTGTGTAACAGATTTTGGGGGTCAAAGTTAGAAAAAGTGTGTTTTTTCCATTTTTTCCTCATATTTTATATTTTTTTTATAGTAAATGATAAGATATGATGAAAATAATAATGGTATCTTTAGAAAGTCTATTTAATGGCGAGAAAAACGGTATATAATATGTGTGGGTACAGTAAATGAGTAAGAGGAAAATTACAGCTAAACACAAACACCACAGAAATGTAAAAATAGCCCTGGTCCTTAAAGGGACATGAAAGCCAATTTTTTTTCTTTCGTGATTTAGAAAGAGCATGTAATTTTAAACAACTTTCTAATTTACTTCTATTATCTAATTTGCTTCATTCTCTTGATATCACTTGCTGAAAAGCATATCTAGATATGCTCAGTAGCTGCTGATTGGTTGCTGCACCTAGAGGCCTTGTGTGATTGGCTCACACATGTGCATTGCTATTTCTTCAACAAAGGATATCTAAAGAATTGAGCAAATAAGATAATAGAAGTAAATTGGAACGTTGTTTACAATTGCATGCCCTATCTGAATCATGAAACTTTAATTTTGACTAGACTGTCCCTTTAAGGGAAAGAAATTGAAAAATGGCCTTGTCCTTAAGGGGTTAAAGGGACATGAAACCCAATTTTTTTATTCATGATTCAGAAAGAGCATGCACTTTTAAGCAACTTTCTAATTTACTTTTATTATCTAATTTGCTTAATTCTCTTGATATTATGTGCTGAAAAGCATATCTAGATAGGCTCAGTAGCTGCTGATTGGTGGCTGCACATAGATGTCTCGTGTGAATGGCTCACCTGTGTGCAGTGCTATTTCTTCAACAAAGGATATCTAAAGTATTAAAGAAATAAGATAATAGAAGTAAATTGGAATGTTGTTTAAAATTGTAGAATACAGACTAACTCTAGACTGACCTACAAGGCACTGAAGCCTTTATTACTTTGGCTAGCTCCATACAAACAAAACATGCCCATCTCTAACTCTGTGGTACCACCTGCAATCGCACTGCAGCTCTTCATCCTGCTGCAGAAACCACAACACGTGGGCGTCTATGATCTGACACTTTCCTTTTGCTTCTGTCCCTGCAAGGAGGTGCCAGAGTGTCTGTGGACTGCTCCTGGCACTCCCGGACCTCTGATTTATATTACCAGCAGTCTGCCATTAAAATATTTATGAAGGCATTACATCCGTGCGTGCTGTTCTAGGGTTGCAGTGGAGATCAGACTCTGTCAGCCAGCAAACAACACAATGCTAATTATCAAGATTTATCTGTTCCCTTTGGAGCCGGAGGTGCTTGCAATGTACTGCAGAGCAATGCGTTGGAGGTCTTTCCGGCAACAATGGGGGTGGTGGGGGGTAAATAACCGTTTCTACCTCTCACAGGATAAAAGGTCAAACTCTGTATGAAATAGATGCACTTTTGTAGTGGCTGTTGTAGTATAATATTAGTGCAAGAGAACCTTGATGATATTTTACATCAGGATTTATGTAACATTTCAATTAACACTTAGTTTTCAAAGAGGATATGGATACGGAGACTTGCTTTACTCTGCAGCATTAGTGTTGTTATACAGCTCCTTAGTTTATTTAGCTTAGGGTTAAAGCTCTTGATGAAAGATCAGCCGTAGCTTACATAGCAAGGACTGTTCAAGGGATTGTGTTATGTGGATTTTAAGACTGCAGGACCACGTATCATTGATATGTATTGTGACATTTAAAAGGGACACTCTTTTCTAGCATGTACTTAAAGAGCAGAATTTACATGTCGAAAATATATTTTGGGGAAAAGTTGTTTAAATTTAAATTCAAACTAATACTGGAAACAGATTCATGCCAAGTGCTAATTTATTTGTAGCATGATGTGGTCTTCTATCTTCTCAAAGCTGGAGCACATGGGGGTCCATGTAAACAAGGCACTTAGGCCCGCATATTCAAAACATTGACAGACAGTCAAACTGCCTTTCTGTCTTCATTGGCGTCACAGTCCCTTGAGATTTTCAAAGAAAAGGAGTGTGGCTGAGCAGTGCCAGCAAGGAGCGAAGTCTCTCCCATAGAAGTCAATAAGAGTGTGATGTCAGCACCCACATCGCCACTCAACAGTTTGCTGCGGCCAGGGGGACAGCATTCTATATGAAGTGGGTCCTACACGGCGCAGACAGTGCGCTCACCAAAACTAAAAATAGTTTCCGTGTAGGCACACTCCAAAAATTGCCGGCGGGACCTAAGTTGCAAAACATCTACACTAACTACCCCAGGCTGCTACCCTCCTCGCAACCTGCACTGGTGGCGATATATCCTAATCAAAGTGTAGCCTAATCCCCGCTAGCATGTCCCGCTAACTCCCTCTGAACGCCTATACCTATGTTACATCTATGCTACACTCCCCCTGCTCTGCCTCACTACCCCCCACTGACCGCCTACACCAGAGCTAACCTACACTCCCCAGATAACTTCCTCTGAACGCCTATACCTACGTCACGCCTAACCTACACAACCCTGGAACGGCCAGCTTTTGAATTGAAGTGTCCCCCATTTCTCACAGAAGGAAGCACCCCCAAAACAAGTGGTATCCCCAGGTGCCTCATCAAATTGCAGACAACATACTAAAATGGTGACTTGATTCCCTGCACGATCAGCATCCCCTTTTAAGAAGCGCTCAATTTTGTTCTGGCGCTCAGTTCCAGGAGCCTAGCTAGGCGCCGCAGGTTTGCTGGCCCTCCAGCTGCCAGTGTTTAGCGCATCTCCGCAACACATTTAAAAAATATTTATAACTATAGACGTGTAATTACCGGCCTCCTCGCTTGGATCAAGGTCTTATAATCACCTTGACAGACAAGCCTCTATTGGCCAGAAATCATGCTTTCAATTGCATAATGGTTCTAGCTTTGGGTAGCCAAAAGGTAATGTCTGAAGTGCTTTATGATAAAAAGGATCCCGAGTTGTCTTTTGAGAGGAAGATGCCACAGAGAGCTAGAACCATTATCAGCAAAGTGACATTTAGTGAAAGTGTGACCTATAAATGTTTGAAACAAATGTAAAATGCAAATTAAATATATTTGTATTTAAAAAAAAGAAACAGTTTATTTTTATATAATAATAACTAATCAAACCTATCAATTTATCCAGCCAGCCCCTCCCCCCACCTCCGCATTTTCCATGCTAAGACCCTTCAGTAGAGAATAGCTTACGTGTATGGTCTGTCACTCCCCTTTTCCTTCTTCTGATCTTGGCAGACTTAGCTGCACACGTGATCAAAATCCTCCACTAAATGTTTGGCCACAACTAAACTAGAGCGCATGCGCAATTCTGATCATTGAGATCCAGCTGTTTGAGGAGTTCAGCGACATGCAGCTGTAATAACTATATGGTGTGACCGATTCAAAGCACAGAATGGTTGTGGTAGGAGCTGGAATTGAGTAAAAACATATCCTTTTTATTCTTTTTCCGTGGTTATAGATTTACAAAATCTTATACTTTGGTTAATGTACATTGGCCTATAGTAGAGATAATTGTTACTTCAAATTATATAAAAAAAACTAGATAGTATAGTAGAATCATTGTTACAATATGTTTTGTTGTTGATCTTGACATTTTCGTACTGTTCTATATTTCGATAAAAAAAACTAACAGGTGAAATGTAGATCTGTATAATGCAGGAAAGCTCATTTTAAATCACTGTACATATAACGAGTTGCTGAGAAGTTTAGTTATCAGGAATCAAACGATGGAGATCACAGAATTCCCTGCCCCATAGATATTACACCAACGTCCCACCCCCCCAAGAGCATACTTTTACTCACCACAGCTTCTCTGTCAGACACCCCAAAGGAACACTTCTGCCTTCTGCTTGCGATATAAGCAGAGTTCTCTTGTACCTTCTCCAGCAGCTGGCGCATCTGTTTGCAGTAATTGGAAATCTTACATTCCTTCAGAAAAGATTTCAGCTGCAAGGGAAAAATAATTTTATACAAACCCAAAAAACTCAGGTATAGAATTTTTCTGTTAGAAAGAAATTTAGTATTTAGTTGCCGGTGCCCTCTCCTATCACAGTGAAGTGCACTATAAATATGTGGTGACAAATACATACTAGCACAAGAAATGTTTTCTAGCATATATATATCCCATCCCTCAGTGGGACAAAAATAATGATGGTTACCTGGTTGTAAGTAAATTACTTACTAACATAAGATAAAATCCACTTTACAGATGAGTTACACAATAAACCAGTTACAAATGTATTTTATCCGACCAGCTGTTGATTCCCCCCCATTAAATATAGTGTAAGCCAGTAGTATTTGTATGATGGAAAAGGAGAGGAAGAAAAGAAAAACAGAGGCATGTACAGAGCACTCACTTAAAACTTAACATTTTTTAAAGCAACCCTGTAAATTCAACAGAAAAAATTAGACTAATAATAAAAATTATATTTAAATTTCATAATGGAAAGGGAATCCGAAACATCAGAGAGAATAAATCACTAACAATAAAGGTGAAACGAGAGATGCAATCATTAAAGGGAGAGTCTACACCTGAATTGTTATTGTTTTAAAAGATAGATAATCCCTTTTTTACCCATTCCCTAGTTTTGCATAACCAACACAGTTATATTTATATATTTTTTTCCTCTGTGATTATCTTATATCTAAGCCTCTGCAGACTGCCCCTTTATTTGTTCTTTTGACAGACTTGCAGTTTAGCCAATCAGTGATGGCTCCCAGGTAACTTCACATGCACGAGCACAGTGTTATCTATATGAAATACATGAACTAACACCCTCTAGTGGTGAAAAACCTGTTAAAATGCATTCTTAAGAGGCGGCCTTCAAGGTCTAAGAAATTAGCATATGAACCTCCTAAGTTAAGCTTTCAACTAAGAATACCAAGAGAACAAAGAAAAATTGGTGATAAAAGTAAATTGGAAAATTGTTTAAACTTACATGCCCTATCTAAATCATGAAAGATTTTTTGGACTAGACTGTCCCTTTAAGCAATACGCATCAGTTGTCCCATTATTATGTGCAATGCCAAAAAAATAATATCAAAAGAAGATATAGTCCCCACAGCAATTAACTATTATATAGCAGTGCACACACAATTTCTAAAACTGGTTGGGTCCGTGCATGGGCTATATAAATGGATCATCTACAAAACATTTATGCAAAGAAAATGTAGTGTACAATGTCCCTTTAAGCACAGTCTTGTGAAAAGGTGCATAGCCTTTATGTAACATTTCAGATCTCTTTAGGTAATATTTAAAGGACCAGTCAACACAGTAGATTTGCATAATCAACAAATGCAAGATAACAAGACAATGCAATAGCACTTAGTCTGAACTTTAAATCAGTAGTAGATTTTTTTTTTCCTGACAATTTTAAAAGTTATGTCTATTTCCACTCCCCTGTACCATGTGACAGCCATCAGCCAATCACAAATGCATACAAGTACCATGTGACAGCCATCAGCCATTCACCAATGCATGCACACTTATTCTTGCACATGCTTAGTAGGAGCTGGTGACTCAAAAAGTATAAAAAGACTGCAATTTTTTTTTAATGGAAGTAAATATGGAAAGTTGTTTAAAATTGCTGCTCTATCAGGTGAAAACAGCACCTCAAGAGGCAGATGATAGATTGCTCTTATGACAAGATTTGGGTCTGGCAGGAAGCACAAAAATAGTCCAGTATGACAAGAGATAAAAATGACCTGCGATTGTTAAGCCTATGTCTAATGAACATATATAGAAATATAGTACAGCACTGTAATCAGAAAGGTAACGTTGTTTTAATTAAAAATAGTCTACCATTTGCATTGTAGAACACAAAAAACAGATGCGAAAGATTGTGACTTACTGGTAGGGGAAACTTTCAAAATCGTAATTTTATTTTTAAAGAAAATATTAAATGAAAAAGTTTGTATCTCTGAATAATTCTAGATTTTGGAATGTGTACCTGTAATTAGATCTGCTCTCCCTAAAAAAAAATAAGTCAATTTTAATGGGTTGTGGTTTCAAAGAGCAAATACATCTATTTAATATAGAAAAATAAATTGAAAGAATCAAATTTACCATACATTTTATACTCTGCCACTGATCCAACAAGTCATTTGAAACACATTGAATAAAAACAGAGCACAGTGTCCCTTTAATACTATTGCTTGTATCAGGAAGGCCTGCTTTCTTCATTCTGTTCCATTGAGTAACCAGCTCTTTGAAAACAAGTTTTGTGGATGCAGATAACACACTGACCTGCTCTGATCTCTTTATGAGAGGTGAGGCAGTAGCTCTTTATAGTAATCTCTTTGATAAGTGAATCAGAGGCATTTTGCTAATATGGAATGTTTACAACTCCTGCATAAAGATACATTATCTTTGGTGCTTGATATACATCAAACTGAACTTTTCAAATTTTCTGTTTGCCAATTAAGGTATTTGTAGATGATACAGATTTATATGTTCAAAACACATTCTAATGCAGCATTTCTCTTTAAAGGGACATAGTTTGAAAATGTTATATAAAAAGCATAGGGATATGAAACAAATTTCATGGTTTACATACAGCATACAATGTTAAATAACTTTACTTATATTATCTAATTAGCTTTGTTCTTTTGGTAGCCTTTGTTGAATAGTATACCTAGGTAGACTCACGAGCTGGAAGCTAGCTGCTGATTGATGGCTGCACATCTATGCCTGTTGTCATTGACTTACCAATGTGTCCAGCTAGCTCCCAGTAGTGCATTGCTACTCCTTTAAATAAAGGATACAAAGAGTATGAAGCAAAATTGATAATAAAAGTAAATTAGAAAGTTGTTTAAAATGGTACGTTCTATCTGAATCATGTCCCTTTATGCACAGTAAAAAAACTTTGTAATATAAGTGCATTATTTATTTTGCCCCTTTTACGGTAATTTGTCTGAAAAATTTCCAGTCCTGTAAAAAGAAAGCGCATGTGACAGGCTTCACAAGCCTAACCTTGCCACATATCGCTACCTTATCTGCAGTTCTGCTTAAACCAAACAATGAAGATTTTTTGTTAATGCAGTCACAGTGACAAGCGCTGTTATTACAAGACTCAAGTCTAGATTGGCTTCTCCAACCAAGTGGTGAGTGGAGTTTAGCTATTGAAAAACAATTGCAGCAAACAAGGTGCTAATCTGTTCTAAAGCACAGAATTAAGCAGCACTCGCAAGTCTGGTATATTAAAAATTCACTTTATTGTAGAGCAGACTAAAAACATTCACATATACAATGGGGGGGGGGGGGGGACTCCATCTGACTCGCTTCGCACTGTTAAAGGCGCTTAGTCATAGATGTTAACCTGTTCTAATTACATTCAAATTCTGCTGGTATGTGCATCTACTGGAGACAGAAAAATATTGCAACTAATGTCAGTTTAAACTCTCATTCTGATATTACTGGTGAAGACAAATGACTGAATCACTTCACCTTTTATGTGTTTATCATCATCAGAGTATTTTTTTCATGCTGATTGTTTTCTAAAAAAAAAAAAAAGGCCTAAAACACCAGACTGACTTTCCAATTTATCTGCAAAAAGTTCTGTTTAGAATATAGACAGTATGCAAGTCTTATAGGCCAAGTTAAAGGGACATTAAAGTCAATTAAAATGTTATGATTCAGGTAGAGCATGCAATTTTAAACAACATTCCAATTTACTTCTATAATCTATATGCTATCTATCCTACTGAGCATGTGCAAAAGTTTACACTGTATACGTATATGAGTCTGTATTTGGCTGATGACTGTGATTTAATGTTCCTTTAACTATGTGGTACTCAATGGTATATAGCAACAATTATGTGTCTGGCATCAATATGTAAAGCTTATTGTTAGAATATTATGTCGTATGAATTCATCATTTGTGCCTTTAGTGTTAAAAAGCAGAGACTTTCACAAAAACAGAATTTATGTTTACCTGATAAATTACTTTCTCCAACGGTGTGTCCGGTCCACGGCGTCATCCTTACTTGTGGGATATTCTCTTCCCCAACAGGAAATGGCAAAGAGCCCAGCAAAGCTGGTCACATGATCCCTCCTAGGCTCCGCCTACCCCAGTCATTCGACCGACGTTAAGGAGGAATATTTGCATAGGAGAAACCATATGATACCGTGGTGACTGTAGTTAAAGAAAATAAAATATCAGACCTGATTAAAAAAACCAGGGCGGGCCGTGGACCGGACACACCGTTGGAGAAAGTAATTTATCAGGTAAACATAAATTCTGTTTTCTCCAACATAGGTGTGTCCGGTCCACGGCGTCATCCTTACTTGTGGGAACCAATACCAAAGCTTTAGGACACGGATGAAGGGAGGGAGCAAATCAGGTCACCTAAATGGAAGGCACCACGGCTTGCAAAACCTTTCTCCCAAAAATAGCCTCAGAAGAAGCAAAAATATCAAACTTGTAAAATTTGGTAAAAGAGTGCAGTGAAGACCAAGTCGCTGCCCTACATATCTGATCAACAGAAGCCTCGTTCTTGAAGGCCCATGTGGAAGCCACAGCCCTAGTGGAATGAACTGTGATTCTTTCAGGAGGCTGCCGTCCGGCAGTCTCGTAAGCCAATCTGATGATGCTTTGAATCCAAAAAGAGAGAGAGGTAGAAGTTGCTTTTTGACCTCTCCTTTTACCAGAATACACAACAAACAAGGAAGATGATTGTCTAAAATCCTTTGTAGCATCTAAATAGAATTATAGAGCGCGAACAACATCCAAATTGTGCAACAAACGTTCCTTCTTCGAAACTGGTTTTGGACACAGAGAAGGCACGACTATCTCCTGGTTAATGTTTTTGTTAGAAACAACTTTTGGAAGAAAACCAGGTTTAGTACGTAAAACCACCTTATCTGCATGGAACACCAGATAAGGAGGAGAACACTGCAGAGCAGATAATTCTGAAACTCTTCTAGCAGAAGAAATTGCAACGGAATGTAGGGGTTCAAACGGAACCCCCTGAAGAACTGAAAGAACTAAGTTGAGACTCCAAGGAGGAGACAAATGTTTGCAGACAGGCTTGATTCTAACCAGAGCCTGAACAAAGGCTTGAACATCTGGCACAGCTGCCAGCTTTTTGTGAAGTAACACAGACAAGGCAGAAATCTGTCCCATCAAGGAACTTGCAGATAATCCTTTTTTCAATCCTTCTCGAAGGAAGGATAGAATCTTAGGAATCTTAACCTTGTCCCAAGGGAATCCTTTAGATTCACACCAACAGATATATTTTTTCCAAATTTAGTGGTAAATGTTTCTAGTTACAGGCTTTCTGGCCTGAACAAGAGTATCAATAACAGAATCTGAGAACCCTCGCTTTGATAAGATCAAGCGTTCAATCTCCAAGCAGTCAGCTGGAGTGGGACCAGATTCGGATGTTCGAACGGACCTTGAACAAGAAGGTCTCGTCTCAAAGGTAGCTTCCATGGTGGAGCCGATGACATATTCACCAGATCTGCATACCAAGTCCTGCGTGGCCACGCAGGAGCTATCAAGATCACCGACGCCCTCTCCTGATTGATCCTGGCTACCAGCCTGGGGATGAGAGGAAACGGCGGGAATACATAAGCTAGTTTGAAGGTCCAAGGTGCTACTAGTGCATCTACTAGAGTCGCCTTGGGATCCCTGGATCTGGACCCGTAGCAAGGAACCTTGAAGTTCTGACGAGAGGCCATCAGATCCATGTCTGGAATGCCCCACAGTTGAGTGATTTGGGCAAAGATTTCCGGATGGAGTTCCCACTCCCCCGGATGCAATGTCTGACGACTCAGAAAATCCGCTTCCCAATTTTCCACTCCTGGGATGTGGATTGCAGACAGGTGGCAGGAGCGAGTCTCCGCCCATTGAATGATTTTGGCCACTACTTCCATCGCCAGGGAACTCCTTGTTCCCCCCTGATGGTTAATGTACGCAACAGTCGTCATGTTGTCTGATTGAAACCGTATGAACTTGGCCCTCGCTAGCTGAGGCCAAGCCTTGAGAGCATTGAATATCGCTCTCAGTTCCAGAATATTTATCGGTAGAAGAGATTCTTCCCGAGACCAAAGACCCTGAGCTTTCAGGGATCCCCAGACCGCGCCCCAGCCCATCAGACTGGCGTTGGTCGTGACAATGACCCACTCTGGTCTACGGGAGGTCACCCCTTGTGACATGTTGTCCAGGGACAGCCACCAACGGAGTGAGTCTCTGTATAGTCCCCATTCCACAGACTGAGCATACACAGTTGTAATGGTCTTAGATGAATGCGCGCAAAAGGAACTATGTCCATTGCCGCTACCATCAAACCTATCACTTCCATGCACTGCGCTATGGAAGGAAGAGGAACGGAATGAAGTATCCGACAAGAGTTTAGAAGTTTTGTTTTTCTGGTCTCTGCCAGAAAAATCCTCATTTCTAAGGAGTCTATTATTGTTCCCAAGAAGGGAACTCTTGTCGACGGAGATAGAGAACTCTTTTCCACGTTCACTTTCCTCCGTGAGATCTGAGAAAGGCCAGGACTATGTCCGTGTGAGCCTTTGCTTGAGGAAGGGACGACGCTTGAATCAGAATGTCGTCCAAGTAAGGTACTACAGCAATGCCCCTTGGTCTTAGCACCGCCAGAAGGGACCCTAGTACCTTTGTGAAAATCCTTGGAGCAGTGGCTAATCCGAAAGGAAGCGTCACGAACTGGTAATGCTTGTCCAGGAATGCGAACCTTAGGAACCGATGATGTTCCTTGTGGATAGGAATATGTAGATACGCATCCTTTAAATCCACCGTGGTCAAGAATTGACCTTCCTGGATGGAAGGATTGTTCGAATGGTTTCCATTTTGGACGATGGAACCTTGAGAAACTTGTTTAGGATCTTGAGATCTAAGATTGGTCTGAACGTTCCCTCTTTTTTGGGAACTACGAACAGATTGGGGTAGAACCCCATCCCTTGTTCTTTTAATGGAACAGGATGAATCACCTCCAGAAGATAACCTTGGGAGACTATTTCTAGCGCCCAAGGATCCAGAACATCTCTTGCCCAAGCCTGAGTGAAGAGAGAGAGTCTGCCCCCCACCAAATCCGGTCCCGGATCGGGGGCCCGCATCTCATGCTGTCTTGGGAGCAGTGGCAGGTTTCTTGGCCTACTTTCCTTTGTTCCAGCCTTGCATTCTCCAGGCTGGATTGGCTTGAGAAGTATTACCCTCCTGCTTAGAGGACGTAGCACTTGGGGCTGGTCCGTTTCTGCGAAAGGGACGAAAATTAGGTTTATTTTTGGCTTTGAAAGACCTATCCTGAGGAAGGGCGTGGCCCTTGCCCCCAGTGATATCAGAGATAATCTCTTTCAAGTCAGGGCCAAACAGTGTTTTCCCCTTGAAAGGAATGTCAAGCAATTTGTTCTTGGAAGACGCATCCGCTGACCAAGATTTTAACCAAAGCGCTCTGCGCGCCACAATAGCAAACCCAGAATTTTTCGCCGCTAACCTAGCCAATTGCAAGGTGGCGTCTAGGGTGAAAGAATTAGCCAATTTAAGAGCACGAATTCTGTCCATAATCTCCTCATAAGAAGAAGAATTACTAATAATCGCCTTTTCTAGCTCATCGAGCCAGAAACACGCGGCTGTAGTGACAGGGACAATGCATGCAATTGGTTGTAGAAGGTAACCTTGCTGAACAAACATCTTTTTTAGCAAACCTTCTAATTTTTTATCCATAGGATCTTGGAAAGTACAACTATCTTCTATGGGTATAGTGGTGCGCTTGTTTAGAGTAGAAACCGCCCCCTCGACCTTGGGGACTGTCTGCCATAAGTCCTTTCTGGGGTCGACTATAGGAAACAATTTTCTTTAAATATGGGGGGAGGTACGAAAGGTATACCGGGCCTGTCCCATTCTTTATTAACAATGTACGCCACCCGCTTGGGTATAGGAAAAGCTTCGGGGGGCCCCGGGGCCTCTAGGAACTTGTCCATTTTACATAGTGTTTCTGGAATGACCAGATAATCACAATCATCCAAATTGGATAACACCTCCTTAAGCAGAGCGCGGAGATGTTCCAACTTAAATTTAAAAGTAATCACATCAGGTTCAGCTTGTTGAGAAATTTTTCCTGAATCTGAAATTTCTCCCTCAGACAAAACCTCCCTGGCTCCCTCAGACTGGTGTAGGGGCCCTTCAGAAACAAAATCATCAGCGTTCTCATGCTCTTCAGTATTTTCTAAAACAGAGCAGTCGCGCTTTCGCTGATAAGTGGGCATATTGGCTAAAATGTTTTTGATAGAATTATCCATTACAGCCGTTAATTGTTGCATAGTAAGGAGTATTGGCGCGCTAGATGTACTAGGGGCCTCCTGTATGGGCAAGACTGGTGTAGACGAAGGAGGGGATGATGCAGTACCATGCTTACTCCCCTCACTTGAGGAATCATCTTGGGCATCATTTTTTCTAAATTTTTTATGACATAAATCACATCTATTTAAATGAGAAGGAACCTTGGCTTCCCCACAGTCAGAACATAATCTATCTGGTAGTTCAGACATGTTAAACAGGCATAAACTTGATAACAAAGCACAAAAAACGTTTTAAAATAAAACCGTTACTGTCACTTTAAATTTTAAACTGAACACACTTTATTACTGCAATTGCGAAAAAGTATGAAGGAATTGTCCAAAATTCACCAAAATTTCACCACAGTGTCTTAAAGCCTTAAAAGTATTGCACACCAAATTTGGAAGCTTTAACCCTTAAAATAACGGAACCGGAGCCGTTTTTATATTTAACCCCTTTACAGTCCCTGGAATCTGCTTTGCTGAGACCCAACCAAGCCCAAAAGGGAATACGATACCAAATAATGCCTTCAGAAAGACTTTTCTATGTATCAGAGCTCCACACACATGCAGCTGCATGTCATGCTGTTCTCAAAAACAAGTGCGCCATACCGGCGCGAAAATGAGGCTCTGACTATGATTAGGGAAAGCCCCTATAGAATAAGGTGTCTAAAACAGTGCCTGCCGATATTATTTTACAAAAAATACCCAGATTAAATGATTCCTCAAGGCTAAATATGTGTAAATATGATCGATTTAGCCCAGAAAATGTCTACAGTCTTAATAAGCCCTTGTGAAGCCCTTATTTACTATCTGAATAAAAATGGCTTACCGGATCCCATAGGGAAAATGACAGCTTCCAGCATTACATCGTCTTGTTAGAATGTGTCATACCTCAAGCAGCAAAAGACTGCTCACTGTTCCCCCAACTGAAGTTAATTCCTCTCAACAGTCCTGTGTGGAACAGCCATGGATTTTAGTAACAGTTGCTAAAATCATTTTCCTCATACAAACAGAAATCTTCATCTCTTTTCTGTTTCAGAGTAAATAGTACATACCAGCACTATTTTAAAATAACAAACTCTTGATTGAATAATAAAAACTACAGTTAAACACTAAAAAACTCTAAGCCATCTCCGTGGAGATGTTGCCTGTACAACGGCAAAGAGAATGACTGGGGTAGGCGGAGCCTAGGAGGGATCATGTGACCAGCTTTGCTGGGCTCTTTGCCATTTCCTGTTGGGGAAGAGAATATCCCACAAGTAAGGATGACGCCGTGGACCGGACACACCTATGTTGGAGAAAAGGGTAACTATGATGTCAAGTAAAACAAATGCAAAACAACCATAAAAATCTGTTGATAATCCCAGAACTATTGCATAAATGACCCCCATAAAAACCCCACCTCTGAACACCCACCCAGAGGCCACAGCACCACAAAGCACAGAACGGCTGTTTGCACATCTGCAGCCGTGCCGAGAGAATCCCCCTCTGGCAGGAGACTGCAGGCTCTGTTTCTAAATCTCCTCTCTGAGCAGTGCTCACACATCTGGGATTGTGCAGGGACTGGGGAGGGAAGCTGCTTACAGAGCTCTGAGCCGCAGACAGCCTGGGGGTCTCCTATGTGTCAACGTGTGGTCTAAGGGATGACGCATTTAAAAAAAAACAAAAACATAAAATAAAAAAATCCAGCAGGTTTCTAAGTTTTCATGCTAACATCAGCTGCAAGTGCTCAATCTGACTCAGACACCAATTACTCCTGGCTCCCTGTACACTATGTGATGGGTATATAAGCCAGTTAAAGGGACAGTCAACTCCAAATTTGTATTGTTTAATAAGATAGATAATCCCTTTATTACCCATTACTCAGTTTTGCACAACCAACACGGTTATATTAATACACTTTTTACCTCTGTGATTACCTTGTATCTAAGCCTCTTTTAACAGCCCCCCTGATCACATGGCTATTTATTTATTTATTTATTATCTATTGACTTGCACTTCAGCCAATTACTGCAGTGTCATCCACAACTCAGGGACGTGAGCACAATGTTATCAATATGTCCCACATGAACAAGCAGTCTCTTGTGAAAAGCTAATAAAAAAGCATGTGATAAGAGGCTGTCTGTAGTGCATTAAAAACGGACAGAAATTTAGTGGTTTAAAATGTTATATAAGTATATTTATATAACAATGTTGTGTAAAGCTGGAGAATGGGTAGTAAATGTGTTTCTGTTATCTATCTTTTTAAACAATAACAATTTTGGTGTTGACTGACCCTTTAAACCTGAGTTTTCTAATATGCTGCATTTTATCTCAACAGACCATCTCCAAATTCTACCGAAACAGTAAAGATAAAAAAAAAAGTGATATGACTGTAAAAGAGACTGGAAAAAAATGAGCCTTGGCAAATAAAAAAATACATCATTTTACATACTCCAGTTGGCAATTGTTTTTTTTGTTTTTTTTTCTTCTTCGGAAATGTAATTGTTGAAGGTAAAGTAGAAATCAAAAGAATATTTTAAGGATATAGATTTCAACTGGAAAAAAAAGGGATTGGTTGCTCAAAGTTCACCAAAACTGAAATGGAAAGAGTGACCCGCAGTTCATAAAGCATCCTGAATATAACACAGCTGTAGGCTAAGAATAGAATATGTGAGAGCCCTTGCCGCCATCTTCCAACAAGTAAAAGAACCAATTATATATATCCGTAACCACTGGTATCTCTCAATGCCAAACTCGTATGTACTGCTACTATTTATTAATAGTTTTTACATGTAGCTCCGGATCAGAGCTTTGTAACCTGCCACAACATCAGTGTCACCTTTCCCCTCCCCACATAGGGAAGTGTGCATGTCACACCAACACGGAAACAGAAAGAGGAGCCAAGCCCGCTTGAGATTAGTAGGACAAATGCTGTCAGGCTGCCAGTGAGGAGCACGCACAGACATACACAAACCCTTCTCTCTCCTGTTGTGCAGTCACTTAGCTATTACACTGAGGTTATTCTCCGAGGATACAGTCTTTATATTAAAACCATGAAAAATGAGAATTCATATTTCTAGCTTCACACTCACAAGATTATTATCAAGTATTTCATATCTGCTTAAACTGGTTTTGTTTTTTTTTTTAAAAGGAGAAAACAGTTTACAGCTGACAAAATAGGTTTAAGATATTTTGAATTAGTTTACATTTAAAGGGACAATAAACAAATTGTAAGCTGCATAATAAATGTGCCTCCATAGCTGAGAAGAATTTTGCAATGAATAATACAGCTTTATTTTGTCAAATGAGCATATTGTCTTATGTTTTCTCCTTTTCACTGATTTCCTTGCGCCCCAGAACAAAATAACTGTTGCTAATCAACCACAAACTAATATGCAGATAAAACATGAACTCTGTTTGCACATGAGCAAAGGGACATGATAACCAAATGTTGAAGCACTTGAAAGTGATGCAGCAAAGCTATAAAAAGCTGTCTAGAAAATATCACCTGAACATCTCTATGTAAAAAAGGAAGATTGTTTTACTTCAAATTTCCTCAGTAGCCACATTCCATTATAAATGGATTTACAACAGCCAATCAGGATGCTAAGTCCTGGGACTTGCAAAGGAGCGTGCACCTGACATGTGCAGGCACAGTCATGTTATTTCCCTATTCAGTTTAAAGAAGTTTACTATGAAATCATGCGATTTCAGTAAAATCTCATGAGATTACAATAAAGCAAAGCATTATTTTTAACCTGCAGCTGACAAAAGCTAAAGGATAACTGTTCACTGAGAACTTGCTATTGTTAGCTGAAGAAATTGAGGTAAAACATCTTTCTTTTTTACAGAGATTTTCAGGTGATATTTCCTTGTCAGATTTTAGTTATTCTACATCACTTTCAAGTGATTTAGCATGTAAGTATTATGTCCCTTTAAGGATTGAGAATGGGGTAACCTACACTCATCTTTCCTTCAGGTGCTTCAGTACTGATTCAGCTTAGTTACTCAGTAATAATTTATTTTAACAGGCATTTAAACAGATATTTTCCTTTCTAATCTCCATCTAATAGTTAAATATAAAAAATATTTACACACAATAATATTCACAACTAACTACCTAGTATGCCCACTGTTAATGCAAAGAATGTTTTTCCAATCATGATTGTTGATGCAAAACTGATAATCCACCTTAAAGGGACAGTCTACAATAGAATTGTTATTGTTTTAAAAGATAGATAATCCCTTTATTACCCATTCTCCACTTTTTACCTCTGTGATTACCTTGTATCTAAGAAACTAACCTTCTTCCAGCCCCCTGATCACATGACTGACGGTTTATTTTCTATTGTCTTGCATTTAGCATTGTAATGTGCTAAATCTTAAAGGGACAATCAACCATAGAATTGTTATTGTTTTAAAATATAGATAATCCCTTTATAACTCATTCCCCAGTTTTGCATAACCAACACAGTTATATTAATGTACTTTTTACCTTTGTGATTACCTTGTATCTAGGAACCTTCTTCCAGCCCCCTGATCACGACTGTGACTGTTTATTATCTATTGTCTTAAATTTAGCATTGTATTGTGCTAGATCTTAAATAACTTTCTGTGCCTGAACACAGTGTTATCTATATAGCCCACGTGTACTTTCTGTCTCTTTGTGTTGAAAAGAGATTTAAAAAGCATGTGATAAGAGGCAGCCCTCAAAGGCTTAGAAATTAGCATATGAGCCTACCTATGTTTAGTTTAAACTAAGAATACCAAGAGAAAAAAGCTCATTTGATGATAAAAGTAAATTGGAAAGTTAATTAAAATTAAAAGTCCTATCTGAATAATGAATGTTTCATTTATATTTGACTGTCCCTTTAAAGGACCAGTCAATACAGTAGATTTGCATAATCAACAAATGCATGATAAGAAGACAATGCAATAGCACTTAGTCTGAACTTCAAATGAGTAGTAATTTTTTTTTTTTAAATAAATTGCAAAGTTATGTATATTTCCACTCCCCCTGTATCATGTGACAGCCATCAGCCAATCACAAATGCATATACGTATATGCTGTGAACTCTTGCACATGCTCAGTAGGAGTAGTGCGCATTTTGTTAATGGAAGTAAATTGGAAAGTTGTTAAAATTGCTGCTCTATCTGAATCATGAAGTTTAATTTGACTTGAGTGTCCCTTTAAATAACTCCCTGTGCCTGAACACACAGTGTTATCTATATGGCCCACATGTACTTTCATTCTCTTTGTTGAAAAGGAATTTAAAAAGCATGTGATTAGAGGCAGCCTTCAAGGGCTTAGAAATTAGCATATGAGTCTGCCTAGGTTTAGTTTAAACTAAGAATACCAAGAGAAAAAAGCAAATTTGATGATAAAAGTAAATTGGAAAGTTGATTAAAATTACAAGTCCTATCTGAATAATGAAAGTTTAATTTTGACTAGACTGTTCCTTTAAAAGAACAAATGACTATAAAGAAGTTGAGGGAGGTAAACACAATCTCACAAATTAGCTAAAAGTATTAACCCAATCCTCCCTGGGAGGAAGTGGAACAAGTACAAATTTCATATGTATTTTACAGCAAAGAAAAGCAAAATAAACAATCAATGTATTTTGCAATAATAATTCTCTTTTAATAAACTCAACATTTCAGCACCACATAAAATGTTTCATTAATGGTCCATTAACACCCCAGGTCTGCTTTCATACTTTTAAATAAGGTTTTGATAATGACACCACTTTTACATTTGTAGGTGAATCATTAAAAAAAAAAAAAAAAAAAAAAAAAAACAATTTATGCTTACTTGATAAATTACTTTCTCCAACGGTGTGTCCGGTCCACGGCGTCATCCTTACTTGTGGGATATTCTCTTCCTCAACAGGAAATGGCAAAGAGCGCAGCAAAGCTGGTCACATGATCCCTCCTAGGCTCCGCCTACCCCAGTCATTCGACCGACGGACAGGAGGAAATATGCATAGGAGAAACCATATGATACCGTGGTGACTGTAGTTAGAGAAAATAATTCATCAGACCTGATTAAAAAAAAAAACCAGGGCGGGCCGTGGACCGGACACACCGTTGGAGAAAGTAATTTATCAGGTAAGCATAAATTCTGTTTTCTCCAACATAGGTGTGTCCGGTCCACGGCGTCATCCTTACTTGTGGGAACCAATACCAAAGCTTTAGGACACGGATGAAGGGAGGGAGCAAATCAGGTCACCTAAACGGAAGGCATCACAGCCTGCAAAACCTTTCTCCTAAAAATAGCCTCCGAAGAAGAAAAAGTATCAAATTTGTAAAATTTGGCAAAAGTGTGCAGAGAAGACCAAGTCGCTGCCTTACATATCTGGTCAACAGAAGCCTCGTTCTTGAAGGCCCATGTGGAAGCCACAGCCCTAGTGGAGTGAGCTGTGATTCTTTCAGGAGGCTGCCGTCCGGCAGTCTCATAAGCCAATCGGATAATGCTTTTAAGCCAAAAAGAAAGAGAGGTAGAAGTTGCTTTTTGACCTCTCCTTTTACCAGAATAAACAACAAACAAAGAAGATGTTTGTCTGAAATCTTTAGTAGCCTCTAAATAGAATTTTAGAGCACGGACTACGTCCAAATTGTGTAACAAACATTCCTTCTTTGAAACTGGATTCGGACACAAAGAAGGTACAACTATCTCCTGGTTAATATTTTTGTTGGAAACAACTTTCGGAAGAAAACCAGGCTTAGTACGCAAAACCACCTTATCTGCATGGAACACCAGATAGGGCGGAGAACACTGCAGAGCAGATAACTCTGAAACTCTTCTAGCAGAAGAAATTGCAACCAAAAACAAAACTTTCCAAGATAATAACTTAATATCTACGGAATGTAAGGGTTCAAACGGAACCCCTTGAAGAACTGAAAGAACTAGATTTAGACTCCAGGGAGGAGTCAAAGGTCTGTAAACAGGCTTGATTCTAACCAGAGCCTGAACAAATGCTTGAACATCTGGCACAGCTGCCAGCCGTTTGTGAAGTAAAACAGATAAAGCAGAGATCTGTCCCTTCAGAGAACTTGCAGATAATCCTTTCTCCAAACCTTCTTGTAGAAAGGATAGAATCTTAGTAATTTTTATCTTGTTCCATGGGAATCCTTTAGATTCACACCAACAGATATATTTTTTCCATATTTTATGGTAAATTTTTCTAGTTACAGGCT